>NW_028277329.1:300000-600000 GCF_059751315.1 Micrasema longulum
AAGGTTTCAGCTCTTTAACTTCACAAACATCAACAGATGAAAGAATTGAAGGAATATAGATGTTCCAATATGGGCAGAATGGTGAATGTTACACAGTGTGTAAAGTGGCCACTGAAACCAGTCATTGACAGGTCATAAGCCCTGTAGATGCCTAGACTTATATATTACCTTCTCTTAAATGTTCTTCATCTCTGTTTTCATATGTTAAAATAATTTAGCTTTGTAATAGCAGAATAAATAAAAAAAATCATTAATACGCGGCTCATATTACGCGCGTGCGCCACCCATCACTGTCATCAACCGAACCAAGACTGAATCTGTTTTACACAATACCCGCCAGAAAACAGCGTATCTGTCTTCCTTGTTATGAGTTCTATCTTCATGCTCTCTCTTATACAGATATGTTGCTGAATTAGCGGACATTCATTCTTCGCGTGGCAAGGATAAATATTTTTTGTATAAACATCCAGCATAGTTATAAAAAATTTATTTTCAAAATCCGGTGTGAAAATGTCCAATTAAAGGTCACAAAAATACGAGTTCGTCATTTTAAAAAATAAGAGAGATATATGAAGTTTTGTGTCTTATGTCGACTAGTGTGACATCATATCCACACAAGAGATAACGCGGAAAGGGAAATAATTATGTTTTTTTTTTAGCATATTTTATAGCGAGAAACACCGATAAACTTTTAAGCGTGATCTAGATTTTGTTGATTTTTGTACATATTTTTTTAATTGATAGTAAAAAATATTACGACGCCACGATTAAATGAATTTTCTAGCACAGTCTTTAAAAAGTTATTTAAAAAAATACGTTTGTCGACTTGGGTTTATACGAGAAATCGGTACAGAAAAAAACAACCTTCCCTCTTGAACCCATAATTTTTTTGACATGCACTTCTATCACTACCCCCAGAAATGAATCTTAGTAATAAAATAATGGAAACTTTTAATAATATTTTTATAACTGTTTGTCCAAAAGTTGAATAAACTCCCAACAATTATATTATATCGTTGACGTAATAATCTAGAAGTTGACTTGTTAAATATTTATGGACTACATAATTCTGTCTGAACGAAAATCGATTTTTATCGAAAACATTAAATAATGCAGAAATTATCGACTGCTTGAGACGACATTGAGGTTTTATTAAACCAGCTAAGAAAATGTGTAATATTGTTTATTTCCGTTTTGTAATTCAATCAATATCATGAAATATTTTGACGGTCCCCACGTATACTATGGAAACTGCATTTTGCGAGGTTTTCAGAAGAACAAAAACTTGATATGTTTTAAGAAGCTGAGAAGCAGATACTGTTAAATTGCAAAACATGTGCCTATTGAAATATAATAGACATACGTTTGGTAATTCAATTTCCTATTTTCAACATAATTAATATTAGCGTGTAATATTGTAGTTTTGATTACGGCGGTTTTAGGTATTTATTTAAAGTTTTTTTTTATTTAGAATTGTAAACTTATCCGGCAAACATGACAAATAGTTAGAAATCTAAATTTGATTAGTTATGTATAAGGTGACAATAATATATTCTTGGATAAAAACTAAAGATAAGTAAAAACGAAAGTTCATTCAATAAACATTACAGATAGGAATAAATAAAATAAAAATCCGTATAAAAACTTGACTAATTGTAGTTTGTTAATTACGTTCAAAGAGTAGGAATGAGAAAGTGAGTCTTTTATCTGTTTTTTGTTTGTTAATAGACTATTAAACTAAGCCAAATATATTTTTTTAATTTTTTATTTATCATATTATCAAAATTATCATTTTAAAAGTTTTGTATTTCGGAAATAACTCCGCATGTGACGTCAGAGGTTGTTCTTAGTTAGTTCTTCCGATTGGTTCATTTACGGTAAGCCAACCGGATATCCTTCACAGCTCTTATATCATTGGTTGGTTCATATGAACCAGTGACGTCGATAAAAGTATTGCGTTTACATTAAAATATTTTTTATTATTTTATTTGTACATTTTCAAGAAAAATTCCCGTACAACTAAATGCTCTAATTTTTACCGCGCTCAAGAAAATATTTTATGTATTCGATTTCTCGTAGGGCTGAAGTTCCTCATTATGCTTGTAGGGAGCTCCAACCTAATTGGGTATGGACAGAAGAAAACCATGATATGCTTTGTTGCGTGTTTATTACATGTCGTATAAACAGAGAAACAGTGAGAGTAACTAAAGGACTGTTAGGACTACACGACGGAACTGACAGTGTGCACTGACTGAGCGTATCCAAACTGAGTGTCTAAAGATGCTACCAATTATGTAGAGGATTGTCCAATGTTAAAATTTTACTTCCTAGGAGAATCTTGATATCGTGTACTAATTCCGTCTTTCTTAGCGATTTTTTATGTGCTCGTATCAGCGGTTTTTTTATAAATTATTTGAATGTTTTGACAATCTATTGTTTGCATAATAGAAATGTATGGTTTACCTTGAAGTACCACAAAAGCATTAACTCTGTAAATATTTGTACACAACTGTTAACCAATTTTCAAATGTCTACCTGTGTCTAGACGCACCTGTCTTTTCGCCAGGACATTAATCAAACTAATATGCAAATCTCTCTACACAATTTCCCCCAGCACGGGTCTTATTAGAAAGTTAATTTTATATTTTTAGATAAATATCACGGTAAAAGAGCACAGTGAGATTTGCATGTTTGTGTTACTAGTGCCCTATGAAGAGTCTTTGTCCATTGAATATAATTTAAATAAAAAATCATAAAAATAAACACACAAAAAGTTAAAGATAACTCTATTAACTTCTAGTCAAAGTTCTAGATAGTTAACTCTGTTGAATTAAAGTTTAGTTTTTTTAAACAGAGTTATCTTCAATTGTATATTTTGTAAAAGCATTTTTTCTGCATAAAACATGAAAAATTCACATGAAATATACTTTTGATTACACGATGCCAACCAAGGCTTTCATATTTTGTATACAAATAGAGGCATTTTTGTATAGGAAATTGGATAATTGGAGCCAAGAAGATACTCCATTTAATGTTCTAGCTTTCCTGGAAATAAATATTTAAATGCTTAAGCAATAAACTACAAATAATATAAAATAAACTGTATTAATTTCTTAGATTTTTGCGAAATTCATTTGGCGTAAGAAGATTAATTTATTATTCAACTGATAGAATGTTGTTACATCTAAGAATTTGATAATATTGCCGCAAGAAAATGAATCTGTTTTATGGCTAAGTTTATAGCTTGGATTAAGTACTAAAATGTACTGGATTACGTAAAATATACCATTATGATCAGATTACTATGTTACAGAAATGAAAATAAGTAAATATACAATAAAAAAACTTTATCTGTACTTTACAATCATAGTGTAGGTAGTAGTGTAGACCAAGGTTTCTCAAAGTGCTTCAGCATCCGAAAATTTTAACGGAATACTACGCTTATTTTTTAGGTTGGATAATTCGTGATAGTGGAAATAAAGTATGTTATTAAAACATTGTTATTTGTTATTTAAATAAAATAATTAAATTATATCCACGAACAGGCCACGCCTTTGAGGGATTTTTCGTTTACTATTTTTCTATTAATATGTATTTCGTTGATATGTAATTATGCTTTATTTATTTTGTACTCTGTTTTATTATTATGTTTATTGTAAGACAAAAAAAATATTAAAAAAATACTTATTACATTTTTTAAAAATCCTACGGTATTGACAATCGTAATTGACAATCATTTACCTCACTAAGATGGGACAATAAAGAACCTGAACCACAACAATAATATATTTTAACAAAAATAAAATTAATATAATATGAAGCACTAACTTTGTGGAAATTCAGTATAACAAAATAAGCGTAAAACATCTGTGTTTTAAACTACTTATTTTTTTTACCTACCAACCGGTTTCAAAGCTACGCCAGCTCCTTTATCAAGGTATACTCAACTTCTGAATTTTGTCCTATTTTAGATCGTATCCATGTCACTAAACACTTCCTGTCAGTAAAAGAGCGACATGACAAAAACATTTCTTTGATTAATTATTTTAGCTATAAACTAGATATTCCATACTATAATTAGGGTAAATAAATTTAAAAAAACATTTAAATGGAATGTAAAATATTTGAAAAAAATAAATGAACAACTGAATATCCTCATCCTGTGAGGTTCTCATTTAAATTCCTTTTGTAGATGAAAAAATATATAAAGTAGAATAAAAAGAAAATAAAAAAAGCCTAAAGGTATTTTTCCTTTTTAGATTGGTTCTTGAAACAGTTAATTTAATAAACAATATTTTGAGCTCAAATGTTTGTAGACAAGGACAAAATTTCACCCCAATGGGAGTTGTCAAGATTTACATGTTACAAGATTTTTCCTGCAAAATATATCAGTATATGTTATTGAAGTAAGTTAGGTATTTAACATTTTTTCAAAACAATTATCAAATTCCCTACCATCAAACATTAAACCGGCTTTCTACACAACTAATAATATAGGAACATTGTTAATAAATCACAAAGACAAAGTCCATAAATATAATAAATCTGGGATATACCAATTAAATTGTAATGATTGCGATTCAATCTACATTGGAAAAACTAAAAGAAACTTTAATATTAGAGTAAAAGAACACTTAAAATGCTTAAATAGTAATAATTTTTCTGAATTCGCAAATCATCTGATAGAAAATAATCATAACTTCAATAAAGACACTGGATTAAAAGTACTTCATTTTTAAAATAAAATATTAAAATATAACAACTTGTAAATCTTAGAAATTAAAAAAGCGATCCATAATAAGAAAACAATAATCAATAACCAAATAAACAATATTTCCTTTAGTCCTCTCCTGGCTTACTTCGAAAATAATGATATAAGATTACCACCCGTGTAAGAATAAAACACTTGATTTATTGGGTCCACGTGTAGTATTTAGTGAACATGATAGAAATAAAATAAAAAGGAATCAATTCATTAGTTACGTAAACCTTGACAATGAAACTCGTTTGCTCTGAAACCGGTCGGTGAAAAATAAAAATTAGTGGTTAAAAACAAAGTTGTTTTATTTATTTTATTATAATGAATAACCACAAAGTTAGTGCTTCAAATATAAACTTTATATATAGATATTTAATCCTTCAGTCCGTGTTTTCATTCAAATATACAATACATGAGTTTTAAGATTTGTTGGTCTCATACCACTAAAATTCAAAAGCGGCGAGTGCATGTGTTTAATGAACATCAAAGTATTATTTTTTGTATATCTCGGTAAGTATTACATAGAAAAGTTCGTTTTCAACTTTGAGAGCTGGCAGAAGCCAGCCAGAAGTCGGGTTTGCTTGTTTTAAAAAGAAATTCGGTTGTCCTTATAAACGATATGAAAGCAAGTTTAAAACATATTTCGGTAAAACAAAATTAATTTGATTGAATGAACATATATTTTAAGATAATAACACATTTTAAATTAACTTTGTCTGATATTTATCAGTTTGGGATCAATTGTTTTTAAAAATAGTATAAAAGAAAAAAAAAACATTAAATATTCCAAAAGAAATCTAATCATTCCTATATAATACACATAATAAAACATTTCATTTCTATAGGAATTAATTCAGGTTTTTACATTATAAAACATCAAGATGTTTTTATTTTATTTATTTAAATCTTAAAGTAGGGCACACATATCATACATATTGTTATGTGTGTTCTAATAATAACATTGAAAATATATTTAATTTATAAATCGTTTATCACATATGTCTTGACCATTATTTTAAATTTTGATATGTTTTTTTCTTCATAAATATTTTTTTCCATTTCGTAATACTTTTTAATTGCTTTAAATAAAATTGAATTTTGTGACTTTGCCTTTTTCCTAAATGGAAGTCTAATTTTGTTCTTTTCTCTAGTATTGTGATCGTGTTCATGCTGGTTCCGATCAATTTTTTTCCAAAATTCTGTTTTTTTATTAGAGTTTATAATTTTATGAACAAATATCATTGTATTGTAAAATATTCTTTGTTTATATGTTAATAATTTCATTTCATTTACCATCGACTTTACCCTCGTATATCTGGTTTTTTTTCAAAATGATTCTAAAGGCTTTATTTTGTAATACAGTTAGTTTATCTATGTTTTCTTTGTTTGATAAAAATAAAATGCTACTACGGTAGTTAACGTGTGGTTCAATAATTGCTTTGTAAATAGTTTTGCAGGAGTCCTTATCAATAAATCTTCTGATCCTTCCCAAAATTGATATTTTTTTTGCAATCTTATTTATTACCATCTTAGCGTTTTGGTGAAATGTAAGTTTTGAATCCAACATTACACCTAAATATTTAATTTCAGTGACTTCATTAAGTTTTTCATTTTCTATTACAATTGATGGTGTAATTTCTATTCTTTTGTTTCCTGTATTCATATATTTAGTTTTGTTAACATTTAATTTTAATTTATTAATTTTTAGCCACAGTGATACACTATTAAGATCATGATTTAGTCTGTCCATAATTGTTTTATAATTTTCTCCCGATATATATATTAAGGCATCGTCTGCAAAGAGTCTTATTTTTTTTATATTGGTAGGTAGGTACGCCTCTGTGAAAATTAACGTGAACAAGAATTTTCCATTTATTTAAAAATGTGTTTAATTCATATAAAAAAAATAATCAGGTACAACACTTAACGGAGTAATATTGAATACGTCCACCCTTGGCGTGCAACACCATTTAAGTACTTTTTGGAATAGATTCTACCGATTTTTCACAATTATTATGGATTTTTGCATCTCGGGACCACACTTCAACTAATTCGAACAACTTAAATTTGGTTATGCTATCTGTATTTTTAAGTCTCAGACGGACCACAGATTTTCGATTGGATTGAAGTCTGGTTAATTGCCACGTTGATCAATACAGCATATTTAGTTTTAAAAATATTTAAAAAAATTGTGAAGAAAATACTGGATTTCATCCCCTAAGAAGTTATTAAGATTAACAAATAACAGAGATAGAGAACATTTCACAAGAGAAAATATGGAAATCTAGGCATTTACTGGAATTATGACCTATATTTGCACCTGCAACCATTAAGTGACCATTTTACACACTGTGTAATATTTAGTATTATTCCAATGTTTAAATATACATATTTCTTCAGTTATTCCGTCTGTATCGCCTCTGTTTGATGAAACTTGTCACCGGAGTTACAGATAAGAAAATAAGAGTAAATTATACTATTTTCCATATATTATTGTCAAAACGTATATCAACAGTTTATATCTCTCTCTATAAATCCCCCAAATCTACGCTTTAGCGATAGAGTGCCTAACGTTTTTGTCAACTGATGGGACAATTTATAAACCAACTCTGGCCTCGTTGAATTCGCAAATACAGCTCGTAAAAACAGCCGAAAGGGATTGTGAAAATATATTTTCGGTGTTTGATTTACAGAAGTTTTACAATTCTGATCTAACTTTGATATTTGTACGTATTAACGCCATTTAAATCGGTTCATTTCAAATATTTTCAAAAGGTCTTACTGCTGGTGCAATTTCTGTCGGAATAAATCAAAATGTCCTCAATCAATGCAAAGTTAAAGCCGCTTTGTCTGTAAGCAGACAGACAAGACATAATCACTTTTATTTATTTATTTATGTACAAGCTTAATCTAATTCTGGGTCCCGATTACAACGGAAAGTTAACGTTTATCTTTAATTTTATCTACAAAATAAAATTAGCCAACAATATTTTGGGTTTATAAACTTTTTTGTAGACTGGTTTCAACTTCCTGGGAAGCTGTTAACATTAACATAATTACAACAGATATAAAGAACATTTCAGAGAAGGTAATATAGAAGTCCAGGCATCTACAGGTCTTATGACCTGTCATTGGCTGATTTAAGTGGCCACTTTACACACTGTGTAGCATTCACCATTCTGCCCCTATTTGAACATCTATATTCCTTCAATTCGTTCATCTGTTGAGTTGAGGAAATGCGGATGTTCAAACATGGGCAGAATGGTGGATGGAGAACTCTTCCATCTGTGAGTTGGGGAAATGTGGATGTTCAAACATAGACAGAATGGTGAATGTTACACAGTGTTTACGTAAAGTGGCTACTTAATCCAGCCAATGACAGGTCATAAGACCTGTAAATGCCTAGGCTTCCATATTCTCTACTCAAAAATGTTTTTCCTCTCTGTTGAAATAAATTAAAATATGAAAAACTCCCTAGAGATGAAATCCAGCCAGTCTGCAAGCATTTGGACATACTCAAACATTGTTCGAAATTTTGTGACTTGGAAATGTGTGAATATGAAACGTTTAGTCATGAGCAAAATAGTGAATATTATATAGTGTGTAAAGTGGTTACTTAAACCAGCTAATGACAGATCATAAGCCCTGTAAATGCCTTTACTTCCATATTTCCTTCATTAAGGTGTTCTTCATCCCTTTTTGTAATTTGTTAATCTTAATGACTCCAGAGGAGGTGAAATTCAGTCTTTTGTCTACAAACATTTCTACAAACTCAAATATTGTAATAACAACTGTTGTTTTTCCTTAATAATTCAATTTGATAAATTAAAGAGCTGAAACCTTTTTTGTAGGTGAGATTCATCTGGCTGAATTATTTCCCCTACAAGGCAACGTTTGAAAACTCTTTTTGATTTTTTTATACCAGTTACTTAAATATTTATTTTTTGAGTATTCCCTTTTTGTTGCAATAAGTTAAGATCATAAAAACTCTTTCTTCTTCTTCTTTTCCACATCTACTCATAAGTGCAGCATGTAGACATCACCAGTTGCCTCCAGGAGACCCTATTGCCAGCCAACACTCTCGCTTCTTCCCATGTCAATCCAACGCCCCTTAATTCCGACGAATAAAGTCTAAATATCGTTATTGACGATATCGTGATCTCGCAGGTTTAAAGAAGAGGCAACTTGGGTTAAGGTTCCCCTGAGGGCATGCGCAGCACGTCAGGTCCACCGCCGCATCCTGAAGACGCTCGTTATAGGAGGCTGCTGCGTTCGTTCTCGGACTTCAATGTAGTTATAAAATCGAACCTAATATTTTTCTCAAGCACTTACTCTCAAAACTCAGAAATTTGGTGTTTTGAGCTTGGGTAAGGTGCCAAGATTCGCACCCATATACGAGAACTGGCACTATACAAGAGTTGAATAATGGGCATTTCGTTTCGACCGAGTATAGACTTGAGTTCCAGACAACACGCATCATGTTAAAAGTTACTCCAGCAATGCCTAGGTGGGTTGCGAGCTCTTTATGCATACTTCTATCCTCAGTTATGTGTACTCCTTAGCATTTAAAGCTCTCTAGGAAGTAAATCCAGCATTTTCCAACCACTTGGACATTCTTAAACATTTTTGAATCACAAAGCCATTTAAATTATTCCTGATAAAAATTAAATAAAGATCAGGGGTCTGCAAACAATTTAGTCTGAGGGCCAAACTGACTCCTAACTAGCTCATCTTACCGACATACAAAAGTTTAAAAAAATGTGTAAATGGCGAAGGAAGTTTGATAAAATAAATGTTTTCTTACATGCAGTAAAAATGAGAATATTTTATGCGAAGTTTCTTTAAAAAATAAATTCAATAAAAATACGTTCATAGAAAAACGCGACGTGCTTTGCATTGGATGTTGTGACGTCAAGTTTCGTGAAAGTGTTCTACACAAATTTCAATGGCAGGAACAAATAAACATGTGACGTGTTAGGGGCGTGGCCAATGGAATGGCCGTTTTTGCGGGAATTTGAAATTACAAATTTAAAAGTATTTTTTATGCAACTAATAATTAGCAAAAAAAAAAATTTACTGGATAGTATTTTATAGACATTTATTACTTTAAAAATGATATTTTCCTACTATAGCGTTGCCATTTTTTTAAACGTCGGCCGTATTTTGGCAGCTACGAGGTTCTACTTTTCAGCAGTACTTTAACTTAGGCAGCGCAACTAACCGACGACATCACGGGTGGAGTAATTTCAAAATTAAAAAATCGTAAAAAGTAAAAATGATAATAATTCGATGTATTATTTTTTTTCTACCGACCGGTTTCAAAGCAAACAAGCTTCTTCGTCAAGGTTTACGAAACTAATGAATTAATTCCTATTTTATTTTTATCATGTTTACTAAATACTATACGTAGATCCAATAAATCAAGTCTTTTTTTCCTTACAAGGGTGGTAATTTGATATCGATATTTTCGAAGCTAGAGAGGAGAGGGCTACAAGAAATAGTTTATTTGGTTATTAATTATTGTTTTCTTATTATGAAGCGCTTTTTTATTTTCTAAGTTCTCTAATTTTAATGTTTTATTTTCAACATGAAGTACTTTTAATCTTTTGTCTTTATTGAAGTTATGATTATTTTTTATCAGATGATTTGCGAATTCAGAAAAAAATCTATTATTTAAACATATTAATTGTTCTTTTACTATAATATTAAAGTTTCTTTTAGTTTTTCCAATGTATGTAGATTAAATCGCAATCATAACAATTAAATTGGTATATCCCAGATTTGTCATATATATGGACTTTGTCTTTGTGATTTTGTAACAAAAATAATAACAAAAAAATAGTGGTTAAAAACAAAATTGTTTTTTTAATTTTATTATAATGAATAACCACAAAGTTAGTGCTTCAAATAAATAATTTATTTATGGTTTATATTATGTCTGAAACAAAATTATTATTTTTGACCGGCGGATTACGCTTCTTAAAAATAACATGAAACTTTACTACATCGGTACTAATATAAATACCATGCATTAGAGTAAATTTTAATCCAACGATTTTAAGAAAATGAATTGAACAAAAGTTCAGCAATGGTATGTTCAAATGTTTGCAGGCAGGCTGGATTTCCTCATTAATGATGGCTGATGGAAGAATTGAGAAAATATGAATATTTAAACATGGGCAGAATGATAAATGTTACACAGTGTGTAAAGTGACCACTTAAACTTAGACCAACTAATGACAGATCATAAATCCTGTAAATGCCAGAGTTCTATATATTTTTAAAAAAAATATTTCCCATCTCTGTTGCAACAAATTTAGATCTAAACAAAAATTATTGAAAAAAATACTTTTTTGGTATTTTTCTTAAATTCTAGATAAAATTGAGCCTTCAATAATCGTTTAAAAATTAATATAGTTTTTCTTACACCCTGTTTTACGGTAATTCGTTGATGCGCAGTTTGTAATTTAGTAGGGGGCGGAATTTTAAGACATCCTATTTAAAATAACAAAACTTTATTTTAATATCATTTTTAGAGAAGAGTATTTGATAACTTAAGACAAATTTCAGTTTAAGAGAAAATTGTGTCAATTTCTAATGAATGCCGATTTCGACATTAAAACTGACATTTTTGTAACGAGATTTGTATTGAAAAGTCTTTTTAAATAAGTAAATGTAGCGCCGAGTCAAACTGTCAAAAACACTTTTTTCGGCAAGTATTTAATTGAATTAAAACTACCCTTTAAATATTATTGATAAAAATTACATTCTACACGAAATACGTTCATTGAAATGCAGCAGAATATAAATTGGAAAATGTAACATACAATTTGATATCATTTTAGATTTGGTTAGTTCGGATTTTATCTGCTTCCAAAACTTGAACATTTCTGTCAGAAACGAGATAGTGGTCGAATGTAGAGATGAGAGTTTTGAGAAGAAACAACTAAAAATAAAAACTTCTAACATCAACAAAAATGTTTTAAGTTTGTACAAATTTCTGTAGACAAGGACTGGATTCAGATAGAAGAATATAAATAAAAATAGACAAAGAAAGATACAAGTCTAGGCATTCGACTTCTATATTACTTTCTCTAAAATGTTTTTTACCTCTGTTGTAATATGTTAATATTAACAGCTGCAAGTAGCAACCGACCGAGAAAAATGGAAGAAAATAGAAGGGCCTATATCCAGCAGTACACGAAAGAAGGCTGAAGAAGAAGAAGCAGAAGATGTATTATGTCTGTTATGGTCTGTATTACTATACGGTGTAGAGGCGTGGACTTTTAAAGTAAATATTATAAACCACCTTGAAGCATTTGAAATGTGGATCCACTGTAGAATGTTAAGAATATCTTGGACTGATATGATGAGCAACAATGAAGTATTTCTTAGAGCCAATACGAATAGAGAACTATTCACCACTATTAAGCTCCGTAAGGTTTCATATTTTGGCCATGTGTTGAGAGGTGATAAATATGCCATAATTCAGCTTGTCACGAAGGGGAAGATCGAGGGACATACAGGGGTCGGAAGAAAACAGCTTTCCTGGCTTCGAAACATCTGAGCATGGACCAGGGTTAGAACTGTGGAGGAGCTGTTTCGCACTGCTCAGGATAGAGAATATTTCTCCCGAGTGGTCGTCAACGTCGGGGGGACCCGACATGACACGTGAAGAAGAAGAAGAAAATGATTTAAATGTGCAATTTTTAACTCTCCATTAAAAGACCGTTGTTATTTTTAATTCGTTAGGTTTATTTATATACCCTTTTTAATATTTTTTAGTTAAAATTTTTGACCAATCTGTTTTTTGGTTGGCTGGAAGATATTGTTTTTAGCAATAAGTCTGTCAAAGCGCTTTTATTCCTTGTACTAGAAGATTTTTATAAAAATATAAATTACAAAGATTTAAATTTATTGCAACATAGAGGTAAAGCATTTTTAAGAAGGGGATATGAATGCCTAAGTGTTATTTAATTTAAAACTTCAAGTACAAGAAATAAGTACTTTGGCGGACTTATTGCTGAAAGCAATATCTTCCAGCCAACCAAAGCAAAGACTGGTCAAAAGAAGAGATGGTCGAAAATTTATACTAAAAAACGAAAATAGATATAAAAAGATACATGTAAGAAAGAAAAAAACATGACTAATTAAAAGTTACAGCTGCTTTTTGATGGGTAAATAAGGCTTGCACATATTAACTTTAAAAAGTATATTATTTTGAACATATTAAAGGATGAGAAATAAGGAATAAAATAATGAGCTTGGAAGAAGAGAGAGAGAGGAACGAAGGAAAGAAAAGGCTCATGACCGTTAAGTGCTTAAAATATTTTCAGGCGTTGCGAGTTGCCTATTTTTGTAGGTGTTAAAATTCAGTTTAATGAATCTTACCCGCATGAATAAAGACCATCTCTTTAACTTAAAAAGTTTATTTAAACATACACAAAATATGGCATCTTAAAAGGAGAATATAGTAGTAAGCGCGTTAGGATACCGTATTTTAAATGTACAGTTTGATTTCTTATGCGCTCGAAAGAAAATATTTGTTTTAAAAGGTTGTCTTACATTAATTATAATACTTTCTTATATATTTGGTATTTATATAATCATTTCTCAAGACTTGCTGCAATCAGTTTGATAGTGCAGTACTAAATGTATTAATTACTGATAATTATAAGGAGTTAGATTATATAAGAATGAGATTTTCACCTTCCGTCGGCGTCGGATCTGTTTATACCTTTAGAGGAAGAAAATGCCAAAAAACGCCAAATAAGTATTTTATCATGAACTTTATATTTGAGAAGATTTATACATCGCCATTTTCATGGTAATCACATTCATATATCGTAAAAAATGTGAGATCCATTTAAATTAAAAAGACGTGGCAGAAAAATCATTTTATTTATATAATATCTATAACTCCGCAAGCAACTTGCCAAGACATATGTATAGAGCACATTGATGTACGGTTGGAGATTTTTCCACCATTTGGTGCCTTACCGAAAGAGATAAAAAAAGACTATGAGCCTTCGAGATGTGGTGCTACAGAAAAATATTAGGAATTTGCTGGAGAGACCACATCACTAATGACGAGGTTCTCAACAGAATCGAAGAAGGTAGGCACCTAATCAAAACCATCTCGAGAGGCGAGCCCGATAGATCAGCCACATTATGCGCCATGAGGGTCTCCTGCACGACATCATAGAGGGAATGGCTGAGGGGACAAATTATCGAGGGCGCCCCTGACGGGAATATTTGGAGCAAGCGTCCGAAGATTTAAACTGCGCCTCATATGTTGAGCTGAAGAGGGCTGCAGAAAATGGAGGACGAGATGCAGGACTTTGCTGCAAACCAATCCCTAGGATTGAGACTGCAAAGAAGAAGATCCAGTGACAATATTTTGAGTTTGTTAAAATTTTTGTAGACACCCGGTCCATGTAGAAGTATAAAAATTGAAAAAATAAAATCTTCAGGCATTGCCCAGTATGTATGTTAAATAATTCAATTAGATGAATAAAGGTTTCAGTTTTTTAACTTCACAAAAATCAACAGATGAAAAAATTGATAGAATATAGATGCTAAAAAATGGGCAGAATGGTGAATGTTACACAGTGTATAAAGTGGGCACTTAAACCAGCTAATTAAAGGTCATAAATCCTGTAGATGCCTAGACTCTATATTACCTTCTTTGAAATGTTCTTCATTTCTGTTGTAATATGTTGATATTAAGTAATTAAAAAAATATTTCAATTGGATTGAGTTTCCTTGGCTAGTGCTGTGTGGACTCACGGATCATAGGTCCAAGGCTCAAACCCCACTCTATCGCAACTTGATTCACATTTTCTAATACATTGTTATATACGACTCGTTAAAAATGGCCCAAAATTGAAATGTCTGGTACGTTATAAGGCAGATACTAATGAAAAAATATGCAATACAATATAATATTTTTTTTAAATGATAATACATATAAACAAACAAAAAAATACAACAAAAAGGCAGCATTAAAGCATAAACAAAAGAGATATTTTTTTTCTAAGTAAAGAAAAGGTTCATAGAATTTTTATAATAATGTATGTATGATTAATTTACAGATATTTCCAAAACCTGTTTTTTAAAATTCATTGAATTATTAATTATGAATAGATTCAAAATTCTATCAAAACTGATAAATTTTCCGAATCCTCTGTTTGATAATCAAATTTTCTCAGTTGCTGTCAAAGTCAATAAATCATCGAAAATGTATTATGTTAAGTACATATAACAATGTATAAAGGGTCGATGTTTATCTTGTAAAATTATTTGTACTACCAATATTTGAAAAGTACTATTTTTAAGCTAAGTATTAAATACGCACATACTCGGATTAACATATGTCACTAAAATCTTGTTTTATGTAGAGGCTTGAAATATTTTAGTAACATAAAACAATTAAAGAAAAAGGAAAATATGTTTACAGACCATCAAACGAAGCTGCATAAAAAAAAAACAATTATTCTGTATTATCATATCAGCGCTATGATTTTTTAAAGTTTTGTAATTTAGAAAATACTTCCTAGTGACACCAAAGTGAGTTCTGATCACTGATGAGTTGGCTTTCGGGAAACCGGATATCTAGAATTGGTTGATTTGGAAGAACTTGTGACGTAGTTAAAAGTAGTTAATTTTTTTTTATTTTTTTTATTCATTTTCGAGAAACTTCGCCTTACAATTAAATGCTCTAATTTTTACCAGGTGTAAGAAGCCATTTTTATAAGTATCACATTTTTCGTAGCCTGAACTTCCCTATTAAAACCTATGACTATACAAAAATGGAAAGTCGAGGCAGGTAGAAATAAAATGGCCTGTGTCATTCGGGTATACCAGTTTAAAAATCTGTACTCCGTCATAATACTTTAAAAAACAGGTTTTTAAGATACGTATAGTGTTTTAATACAGTGAGTGTTTTAATACTTTAATACAGTGAGTTATATTTTGTAAGTTTTCTCTATGTATCCTCATTTAAATATTAGTAAAAAGTTTTTGATAGTGTCTTTGGCACGAATTTTTTTATTTTTTAATGCAAAAATAAAAATATTTAAAATAAAAAATTTTGGGTTCTTCTGATTTACCCAAATATTAAAAATTTCGGTAATTTTTAACGAGTTGTAAATAACACTCTATTAGAATGCGGGAATCACATTGGAGTAGATTGGGGTTCGAACCTTGGAACTCTCTACCGTCCGCAACGCTAGCTCCGGGACCACAAGCCGATCTAAATATGAATGATTTAAGTAAATAAATAAATGGTAAGCTTTTTCAATTTAAAACAATTTGTAACTCAAATATTATATTCCGTCACGATAGATTTTCACGAGTCGCAGCGATGTCAGGAGCTTGCATAGCACTGACCCCCACCACTAAAAATAAGAACTCAAGTATTATTATACATTGTTTTACTTTTCTGATCAAATTCGCAATACCGAATATTTTGAATAGATTTTAAGCGAATGGATTAGATAAAAAGAGAGGAGAAATAATAATTATTATTTATATTTGAAGCATAATTTTGTGGTCAAAATTTTAACTTAATGTTATTAAACATCCAAAACCCTCTACACCATAAATAATAATTATTTCAACATAAAAAAAAGAGTAATTACTACCATTAAATACGAAAAAAATCATTTCTATTATATTTTAGGAATATTTCACATATTTTTATTGTATAACACGTAATTATTTATTTAAATTTACTCAATTCCGTATTGTGGCTTAACACGGGAACAGTCGAAAAAGCCATATTAAGTCTTTGAGTATGAAAATTATAAATTAAAAAAAAAAAACAACTTATCACCATTGATAATTTTTATCAAAAACAAAAGTGATGTTTGAAAATAATTCAAATGCAATAAATACATAAACCTTGACGATATTTTATTTTGTATATTTAAATAAACATGTTTAATGTACAAATACAATACGTTTAAATGAAAAACTAAAATATTTGACGCATAACTTTTCGCTGAATTTTCAATGTTAAACAATGTAACTTCGAATAATAAATTTAATATGGCGATCCTATGCTGTATTTTTGGTATCTTTTTGTAATTCGGAAAGATTTAAAATATTCAGGAGTAAGTTTTTTAAGTCTTGACAAAAAAACAATCATATCCTGAAAACCGGTTGACATATTAAATTGATTTATCTGATTTTATAAAAAATAAATACGCGGTTAGATTACTTAATATTTTTTGTTTCTCGAAATGCCTCATTTAAATACAAATAAATTATTTCCTTACGCTGTCTCTCTCAGCAGAATAATACCGTGATTTGAATACAATATTGCCTAAATTTTATTGCTGTAAAGAGATTTCAAATTGTTTGTTGCCCACTAGTCTCTCCTGGAATCAATAGTTCATAATAAACGAGTACCTAAACCTGAATCTAGGATTTTAATTTCTAATATTTTATCATCAGAACCACCTAAAATTATTACATTTATAAAATTGTTGGTCCTTAAAAGAATGCGGCTGATTTATAAAAAATAAAATTAATTCGTGATATATTTCACATACTAATAAAATTAAGATACGATTTTTAGATTTTGAAGTCATGAATTAACTTATTAGGAGAAGATATAAAAAAAAATATGTTTAGAGATTTTAAGCGTTTTCCTTTTTGTTATTAATCTGATTTCAAAATTTTATGTCTCGCGATGTTTATAATGTGATAAACCCAATTTGCATAAAACATATTTGATAACGAAGCATTATAGGAGTTTCTCCTTGGCCATAAAAGCTTAGCGGATAGGTTGTATATATAAAGATGATATAAAAGTGGGTGAATCGTAAGAGATAAGCAAATTAAATGTTTTATGGCAACTAAATTACCATTTTTATTCTAATTATATCGTGATTAAAGTCCAAGGCTTAATTACCTTTCTTTAGAGACTTTTAACTTTCCTCTTCACATTTTTTAATGAATTCAAAGATTTTTTCTTCTGATTTTATTTAGCGTTTCTTTAATGGTCCTAATAACGTTTTTATTGAATAAGCATTTTCCTCTGTTCAATTAAAGTTTATGGACTTCTAAAGTTGAAATATTTATTGGTTTATAATTGTCTTTTTGAATTGAATAAGTTCTAAGAAGAATTAACCTTAATATATTGAGATTTTCTACGGACATTTCTTGGTGGAACTGCATTTTAATTATAATAATAACATGGAAATTTGTTTAGTCTCCCACCAGTCTGACGATGTCAGTCACGAAGAAACACGGTCACTGGTAAAAATTTATTAAAAAAGTGGAATAAAACCAAATACGTATTTTTATTATTTTAATAAGAATTAACCTTTTAATAATGGATTTTAAGTGGCTTTTTGGCCGCAAAGTCTTGTATAATTCAACCCAATTTATTTAATTGTATTTTAAAAATAAACATTTATAATAAAATGAAATTGCTTAATTTAAATATTCTTGCTATAAATAATAATATTATATTTTCTGATACTACCATGAAAATGATTTTACATAAAATACAAAAATACATACATATTTTTACTCACCTTATCAAATCGAACTAAACAAATTGGTTCGTAATTTAAACCGGAGAATAACAATTTAACCCCTCTATCCTTTAAACGTTTCAAAATTTATAAAAATTAGTATAATACCCCCTAAAAAGGCCTTAAAATATTATTTTCAAAATAAAATGAAAAAAATATATTCCAAAAAATTGCGATTATATCTTGCAATTTTTTTTAGAAAAGACGAATTTTCACATTGAATTTTTCTGTAATAAAGAGTCACATAAAAATGCAATACCAAATATCTAAAATAAAAGTATTAATTTCGAGATAGTTTTATTAATAGACTTACCCTTTCAGTAAACAGCAGCAGTGCAGACCAAAAGCTCAGGAAAACGCGCGAAAATTTACTAAAGTATTCGAACGCGAAAACTTTTAAATATTGTCCAGTTTCCCGCCTCTCCTCGGTGTGGTGGTGGTGCTCGGTGTTAGCGATGCGATGGTGCTTTTACCACTGAGAACTTTCAGCCAGCGGAGGGCTATTTAAGGCAGACAGAGGGGGAGGGGCGATGCGATTTCCAACCCTCCCATTGGTCGGGAGGCTCGATACAAAAAGTGCAATTAGCGAGATGCTCTGGAAAGGTTATATTCGAAAAGGAGATTAACTAATTTATTGTTTTAACAAAACAAAAACCCTTTTATAAATTACGACAAACAAGTATTTCTCTAATTATTTGTATCGCTAAACTTACACCTTAAAAAGTATTGCATATCGTGGTCACATTTTTTTACTTGTAAAAAGTACATTATATATATTTTAAAGTAACATCATCAAACCATTATTTGCACCCCGTGGTGGACAGGACACTGTTTTGAAAATTAAATACAGCGTATCTCAATCATCTCTTACATAAGGGTAAGGTGATTTGTCTTACGCTTCAGGTGACAGTCCAGGGACATCGAAATTCGAAAATGTATTTTTTAAAATTAAAAACAATTCCAAGTATTTTTTTGGAAAATGTAAATGTGCTAGATTGTAACCGTCCGTGCGCTCTGTAGCCGCATGACATGTTTCTATCCAGCTCCTATGTGTTTTTTGAATAAAAATAATCTATTGGAAAAGGGGAACCAAAATCCTAACTGCGCTCTATAGCTGCAAGACATGTTAGAATGTTTAATGTACAGCGCCCTTGGGGTGATTTCCCACAAAAATGGCGCTATTGAAATTATCCGAAATAAATAAATAAAATTGAATACTTTTGTGGAAAACTACACTTAAAAACAAATATTTTTTGTCAACCTTCCCGGGAATCGAACAGACAACACGCGGACTCTAATATAACGCGACTTAGAGCGAGCAATTTTTTTTTCTGATTATTATTTACGGTCATTTTAGATACTTTTATTATATCTGTCTGAAGTTTAACCTTTATAAATATATTATTTATTGATAAAAATGAACTCTGTGGACTAACACGATTAGATGTATTACATTAAACGCTTTGTTTTAACAAAGTTTCGAGTATGTCCAAATATTTGCAGACTGGCTGGACTTCCTCGTTACGGAGTTATTTAAATCTAAATTTGTTGCAACTGAAAGGGAAAACATTTTTAAGATGGGAATATGGATGTCTAGGCATTAAAGGGCTTATGATCTGTCGTTGGCTGATTTAAGTGGCCACTTTACCCACTGTGTAATATTCACCATTCTGAGTACGTTTAAACATGCACATTTCCTCAACTCTTCCACCTGTTGACTTTTGTTAAGTAAAAGAGCTGAGACCTTTATCATGCGGGTAAAATTCATCCGGCTGAACCAATTCGCTTACTAGGCAACGCCTGAAAACAATATTTATACTTCTTATTTTACAAGTTAGTTAATTCAACAAAGTTTTGAGTATGTCCAAATGCTTTGCAGACTAGCTGGATTTCCGCCCTAGGGAGTTCTTTAGATATAAATTGGTTGCAACAGAGAGGGAAAACATTTGTAAGTAGGAAATATGGAAGTCTAGGCATTTACAGGGCTTATGACCGCCATTCTGCGTATGTTTAAACGTCCAAATTTCCTCAACTCTTCCATCTTTTGACTTTTGTGAAGTTAAAGAGCTGAAACCATTATCATGCGGGTGAGATTCATCAGCCTAAACCAATTCATCTACTAGGCAACAGTGGTCACTCAAACCAGATAATGACAAGCCATAAGCCCTGTAAATGCTTAGACTTCCATATTCCCTTTTTAAAAATGTATTCCCACTCTGTTGCAACATATTAAGCTTTGTTTTAAGACCATTTCAGTTTATTTTGAAGCACTACTAGTTTTAGAAAGCACAGACTCTTCTACAGGTGTTAAATATACAAAAGTAAAAAATCCAGCTACCGCCAGAAGGGGGAGGAGTTTATGAGGGAGAGGGCGGATCATATAACGGGAATATTGTAAGTTATGGTGAGGGATTTTTAATATTATCAATTCGTGTTTTTTTTGCAAATTTTATTTTAATTGTATTTATAGATTTTAATCAATTCATTATTCGGACTTTACTTGTTATATAACGAAGGAGTTTGATTTCGTGTGAATAAAACAAAATATTTCATTCAATTATGTGATTTGCGAATCCCGAGAAGGTATTGGATGTAAAGGTTTAACTGTTTTTTTAATTTATTTATTTATATATATTTGGACCCCTGTATTTAGTAACCTTACGTGTTATGTACAAGGCTAAGGTACTCGGAAAAAATCGTTTTTGTTTGTCTTGGAAATGGGATGTTCGATCACTGATTTTGGTTTATTACCTTTATGAGTCCAATCACCATTGTTGCAAAGTTCAAAAACAACGGCGCGTGATAACTACTTTTAAATACAGTGTGAATATTCCATCTTTCCTACATTCTGTTTCAAGATTATGGCGTTGTAAACTGAAAATTGGGAACTGAAATAACAGATGTTCGATACTCTGTGAAGAAATATCATCGCATGGACAATAGTCATCATTCCTTAATTTAAACCTATATAGGTAACTTCTCATAGCTCCGTGTCCTGTAAAAATTTGGGTCGTTTCGAAAGTACTTTGGTGATGATGACGGAAGTTTGCTGCATCAGCCAGCGTTGGGAAAAACATTTTAGTGACTGAAGGTTTGACTGTTTCTTTCATTCTAATATTTTAATTTATCGCATTTTGGTACTATGCCATTTTAATTTATTATATGTATTTTTGATAGTGAATTATTGAAATTTTTATTTACATATAAACTTAAAACAAACCATTAAAAAAACCTGTGGCTATCGTAGGCGGCCTACGCTGTGTAGTGGTCAAGACGCTTGACGCAAGCACTGAAGGTTCTGGGTTCGATTCCTGGTGAGGACATCAAAACTGAATGTAGTTTTTATCAGAGTCCCCCGGGATTCTATAACAGCTGGGGGTGGATGGTGGGCTTAAGGATCTCCCCTCAATGTAGTTTTTCTCAAGCCTGGATGTTCTATTCACCACTGTAATTAGGCCTCCTGGCCTGTTGGGGTGCAAAAATTAAAAAAAAAAAAAACGTACCTCGGCGCATTGAAGAGGTGATTTTAAATAATGAAAGGCCAACTAAATATTAAAAATCGTTATTTTTCACTAACTGAAAAAATGTATTTGCCAAAATCAGTACTTTTTTATTTAAACTAATTCAAATTCTAAATGTTATTAAATATTTGTACACAACCACTTACCGACTTTTCTTTGTCTGCCGGTTTTGAGAGGTACCCGTATCTTCGTCAGGACACTAATTAAACCAACTTTCATATTTTGAATAAAAATCATTTTTTATTTAACAACTAATATACATATAAACTTTATATATATATATATATAGGGGCGGGCATATTGCCTTAAGGCAATTTCTTCCTACCTACCTAAACCGTTCAGTTTAAGAAAATTACAAGTACATGAACATATTGAATCTTAAAACTTTATATAAAAATTAAAACAAAGAATAAGAAAATAAAAATACATAAAAAATAACACTATACTATGAAGAGAGGAAAAATGATGCGAGAGAAATAATAATTTACAGTTTAAAAATGTACAGAGTTTCTTTGTTTCAGGTCCCAACTAGCTAGGAAATTCCTGTGTTTAGGAAGGACCTTCTTTTATGCATGTGTTTTTTTTTTTATTTAATTAAATGATCAATAAATTTAAATAATAATAAGAACATGAAAAAAAATTTAAAATAAATATAAATTAGAAAACATGCAGGTAATAATAATAAAAATGAATCATAAATTTGAATTACAAAATATACCATTAGTAATTAGAAAATAAATCATTTATGTGAATTTGAAATTATACTGATAATAATAAAAATTGAAGCATGAATACAAATTAGAAAAAATACCATTAATAATTAAGAAATGAGACATAATTATTGAAAATTAGAAAACATACCGATAATAATAATTAATAATAATAATAATAAGTAATAAAAAGATTAAGTTAGTGATAATAATAAAGATTAAGTTAAATATAATAATATATGTTGAGTTAAAGATAAGAAACTTATTGTTTTTAAAGAAAAGAAAAAAAAAGTAAGAACATATAAGATGTAATAAAATAAAATAAAATAAATTTACAGAAAAATAAAGATTAAAATTTTTATTTAAACAGAGTAATATTCTTTTTATTATTTTAATTTGCTCTATCAATGTAAATATCGAGATAAACTTTTTTTTTCTATTTTGTTATAGAGTTTTTTAATCCTGCAAGAGGGTAGAAATGTGCCACATTGTTTGTAAAAATTGTAAGGTAAAAAGTATCAGGTGATCTCAGACACCTACGGAGAACGTACAATGAAACATTTTCAACACCAAACACTAAATCAACATTATTGTAAATTAAATTATTAAGTCCATCACATCTTTCATTTGTCTCCTATTTTCTAACTTTTCAATTTTAAAATACTCCAAGCGCTCTCCATAACATTGAAAGACTCTGCCCGTATTACACTTAAATGACAAAAACGAAGAATTTTATTTCCATACAGTTTCAACTATGTCTTGCATCATATAAATATGAATAGTTAAGAGTATAAAAGAAAAAAGAAATAGTTTTTTAAGTGAAGATAAATCATAAGAAACAATAACATACATAGAAAAGATTGAAAATGTTCAACGAACATTTTTAAAATACCTAGATAAAACAATAAAACGCTTTGTACTTACAGCCAATCTGGCAAACAAAATAGATTTTTTACCCTTGAAAATAGACGCACTGTATCTGAATTTAACCTACTCTCCAATATTAATCTTAATGTCCCCTTTCGCGTGACAAGAAATAAGTATTTGTTCCATCTGCCAGTCTGTAGTACTAACTATTATGCACAATGCACAACACTTTTTCCTCTATCGTTCTTGCTCTAACTATAATGCTTTTTTTCATCTATTGATATATTTTACGTGCCCCTTAATTGATTTAAAAATAAATTAAAACTGATTATTTCTGGCTGCGATACGATCTCACTTACTATTTAATGATGCTCACACTTACACACACCTGAACGCTTACTACTACACTAATACACATAAACCCACATCTACACTTACTCTCATACAAATAATACACATGAACACACCTTCTGTTGTAACACAATTTAATAATACGAGTATGTATGATTCTTATTTAGAAACTTAACTTGTCTATCTTTAAACTGTATTTTTTTTGTTACTATACGAGTATCATTGTCGACGGTTTGTTTCTTTGAAATAAATAAGTTAAGAATAATATTAAGAAAAATAATGTGTTTTTGACATAATTTAATTAAAACCCATTTTGAGTTACAACCCACGTATGAGTCAGATTTTTCAAGCACTGGATCAAAACTTTGCCACTCGAGAAAAATCCAATAAAAACATATACTTTATACTTACATAATCCAAAAATTAGATATTCAAGAAATGTCACCGTTTCCTGAAACATGTAACGCTAAAAGTTTTTCATTTAAAAAGTGAATTTATATTCAACAAGTTACTTGCAAGCACATTATAATAAATAAGCTTTCAATAATTTAAAAAGGAGCAAAATCGATTTAATTTATTTTTCTGTATCCTCTTCCTGTCTCCTTTCAAACTCATTACCTGGGCCACGATTGTAATAGGAAGCTAACTAAGGAAGGCATACTTTCACCATGAAAGTTGAAGATAAATTTTGCCCAGTAAGATACACATTAACGCCCCACCCCTCCCCTCCCTTTAAATTTTGGGTAGGTACATCGATATGTAATAAGGGGAAGCGTGCGCCACGGTACACATATCTACGCACTAAAGTGACATACTTTCATACGGACGTCAAACCTAAAGAAAAATTATCCCAAACGATTACGAGGATAAACTACCGACCCCCACCGTCAAGTTTTGAGGTAAGTACATCGGTTTGTACCGAAGGGTCTAGTACCTTACAGTACACTTATCTACTCATAAAAGTGCCCAAAATAATCCGCCTAGCACTTTTTGATTTTATTACAATTCATTTAATTGTTTAATCGTTCTGAGGTGGCTATTTTTTTTCTTAAACGACTTTTTCAAACATGAGAAAGAAATGAGTACATTTTGAAGTCGAATGAATTTCTGACTTAACTGTCAGTTTTGAAAACGAAGGGCTAGACGCACAGTTAATGTCACTAGATTATACCCTACACCCCTAGCATCTAGGCGTTTAAATGTTTCCATTATTAAACATTAACTGAGTTTTTTATTTTTTCTACGTGTTTTACACGTCGTTCATAAATATAACATATATTATTGAATAAGATTTAATTCATTGAAAGAGTATACTTTTTTTAAAACGTAATCCTTAGTTTTTTTACAATTAAACTGTTTTGAATTTTTTTGGAACCAAGAGTCTCAAATAACACGGTTTCACAAAACACGGCTTTTTTTTATATCTATCGGGTTGAAGAAGGTTTACTTGTACAATAATTGATATCAAACATTCGAATGTGTTCATTGAATCTATAAATATATAAATTTAAATCTAGCGATAGCAAAGCATTGCTAAGTTCAGCTAATTACTGAAAAAAATCAGAGACTTTGAAAAGATTCACGGTGCGGGAACTTAACCTTGGCTTCTATCCATACATACTCCTCTCCCCTCATTAATCTACATAGAGTTTGTATTAATTTGTTGTAATAAATAAATAAAAAGAATATAATATAAATTATAAATAAAGCAAAAATAAATAATACAATTTCTAATAATATAAAAACAACAACAACAAACCATCACGCCGTTTTCCCGTAAGGGTAGGCAGAGAGGATAGAACGTCACATCACTCTATCTTTGCATACAGATCTAGCTTCCTTTACATTCATACATCTTCTCATGCACACGCGCTTTTATTCCGACATGTCCATCTTCAAGTGTTTGTTGGATTTTGTCAGGCCATGTCTTTCTCGGTCTTCCTCTATTTTGCATTCATCAACATTCACATTGTCAATATTCTTGGCCGTTTTTCACCGTCCATTGCTCCAAATGTCCATATCAGCGCAGAGCTCCTTTCTCGATTTTGTCGATAATGCTTCCCTCGGCCTTGCATAATGTACGGATCTTAACATTTGTGTATCTATCGTACATAGTTTTACCACACATTCACCGGAGAAATTGCATTTCGACAGCATTCAGCCTCCTTTCATCCCCGTTTTTCCAAGTTCATACTTCGCTTCCATACATTAGAGTCGGGATCAGGACATTATTGTGAACTGGTAGTTTTGCCATTTGCGACAAACATTTATTTGCCAAAGTTGATTTAAGTGCACCGTTTACTCTATCCCCGGAACTCACCCTCATTTCAATATCTTTCTCAGTCATTCCATCACTAGTAAACTAAATGTTATCACAAATTTAAGCCCTAATAACTTCCTGGCTAGGATTTCCAGCCTGTCTACAAACATTTGGACATACTCAAAACATTTTTAATTGAACTAACTGGTATCAGAAGCAAAAATTTAAAAATTGTTTTCAGGCGTTACCTAGGGGGTAAAATAATTCAGTCAGATGAATCTCACCCACGTCAATAAAAGTTTCAGCTCTTTTTTTAATACATATTTAAAAAAAAAATATTAGCGTTCTTAAAAGTCTACCCAAATATTTCAATTTCGGTGGCCATTTTCGACGAGTTGTAAATAACTCACTATTATAAAATGGAAATCAAGTTGGGTTGGAGTGGGGTTCGAACCTCGGACCTCTGATCCGTGAGTCCGCAACACTAGCCACGAGAACACAACCGGATCCAAAACTAAATTACTTCTCAAAAGTCTACAGATGAAAGAGTTGCACAAATGTAGATGTCTAAACATAGGCAAAATAGTGAATGTTTAACATTGTGTATAGTGGGCATTTAAACCAGCCAATGACAGGTCATAAGCGCTGCAAATGCACAGACTTCCATATTCCCTTCTCGAAAATATTTTCTTTCTCTGTTACAATAAATCGTAAGAGTTTAATAAATTTGCTTTGATATAATGATGTGTCCTTCCGTTTTTGAAGTAGAGAATTTCATTATTTAAACTTGTGTGGGTTTAAAAGGGTTAAGGTTAATCTGCGGTTAAAAGGTTTAAATAACATACCGTTAACCCTTTTACCCAGCAACGCGAGTAGCTATTATAATAAAGGGTCGTCATTCTACACATTATTGGGATGTTTAGTACCTCGACCCTTCGCTAGATGGTGTCAATTTACCATATCAAAGTCCGCTACATAAAAATACCACAGATATGCTCATAATGGTTCGTGCTAATAAATGTACAAGAGTTGCATTAATTGTGGAAACGTTTGGTTAAATTATGATTTAATTGTAAACATAATCAAAAATGTTTGTTCTGGTTTAGTAAATCTAAGACTGTGCACAGACGAGCCATGCCTGGAGTCAGGCGTAATCACCATCCTCAGATATGAAGCACGAATTGAAGAGACTATTCTATGACATACTGACATTAACAAATTACAACAGAGATGTGGAATATCTTTAAAAAGGGAATAAAGAAGTCTAGGCATTAACAGGACTTATGACCTGTCATTAGCTGGTTTAAGTGGCCACTTTACGCACTGTGTGACATTCACAATTTCACCTTTAATTGAACATCCATTTTTCTTCAATTCTTCCATTTGTTGATATTGGTGAAGTTAAAGATCTGAAACCTTTATTGTTGTGAAGAGATTCAACTGCTTGAATTATTTCACATACTAGGCTACAAACATTTGGACAAATTCAAATATTTTAATAAAACCAACTGGTCCAAGAAGAAGTTTAAAAATTATAAATTTGTTTTCAGGCGTTGGCGTTTCCCAGTATGTAAAAAAATTCAGTCAGATGAATCTCTTCTCAACAATGAAGGTTCAGCTCTTTAACTTCACTAAAATCAACAAATGGAAGAGATGAAGAAATAAGGATTTAAAAAAAAAATAAACATATTTTTTATTTTTTCCTCAATATAGGTGTAATTTATACGCTTATATAAAGTCAATATATAAATAAATAAACCAAACAAAACAAAGAGATAGTCAGTTTTCAATAAATAACTACACATTCAAAAAATAATTAAATTTACTAATACAAATAAAATAATACTATTAGTTCCATATACTGCTATCTTCCATGTACTCATTTAGTCCATAATAGGCCTTTTTTTGAAGTACGCTTTTCATAAAATTTTTGAATTTATTGTCCGTCATAATTAGGAAATTGTCGGGTATTCTATTGTAGAAGCGTACGCAGTGCAACACAAACGATGTGCTCACCTTACTTAGCTTTAATTTCGGGATTACCAATTTGCCTTTATTTCTAATATTTTGCCTATGATTGTCGCTATTTTTTTGAAAAAGAGATATATTTTTACGCACATACATAATATTATCATATATATACTGACTGCAAACAGTTATAATTTTTATTTTTTTAAAAATATTTAAAGAATCTCGAAAATTAAGGTTGTAAATCACATCACATTCGGACTACGGAAATTATCGTACTATTTCTCTACTCCCAACTGCAAATAAAGTTTTTGAAAAATATCTTGTTAAATGTATAAATGTATTTTTATCTATAAATAATATTTTATGTTCAAATCAATATGGATTCCAGGGAAAAAAGAGTACTACGCTTCTACTTTCTAGATTTTCAAATTATATAAACGGGGAGCTTAATGATAAAAAACATGTTTTTGTATTGATGATAGACTTTTCAAAAGCCTTCGACAGGCTAAACCATGAAACACTTGTTAAATCTCTCGAAATTGCAGAAATTAGGGGTAGATATAGTAAAATTATGGAAAATTACCTAAAAAATCGTTGCATGAAAGTAAAAGTAGGAGAAAATTATAGTAATGAAAGAGTTGTGTCTATGGGAACAGCTCAAGGATCAGTCTTCGGACCGATTCATTACTTAATATATTGTAATTCAAAAACCATGTAAAATTTTCGAATTGCTTCCAATTCGCAGAAGATACTGCCCTTGTAATAAGCCATTCAAATATAAAAACTGCCCAAAAATGCTTCAAGAAATTTTTCAAATCTCATTAAATGGGCGCATGCCATGGCTTGGTAATAAATTCTAAAAAATTTAAAATTGTTCATGTATCCTCACCATATATTACTAAATGTGAATTTGAAATAGAAATACCAGCTCATGTAAATTCTTGCCTTCCTTCAAATTTAAATATAGAATCAGATAAATGTAATTGTTCTATTATAGATGTTGTAAATAATCATAAATATTTAGGATTAATTAGTGATTCTAAATTTAGCTGCGGTGTTCATATTGATGGAATCTGCGACAGATTAAGGTACTGGCTTAAGGTGATTTATGAAATTAAAAGCGTACTACCTTTCGAAACGTTAATACATATATACTTCGCTCATTGAATCCATTATATCTTACGGAGTGCGTGTCTGGGGTCTCACCTTCCAGTCTCATCTGGGTAAAATTTATGATATTCAGGTGAGACGGTTGAGAGGGATTGTACCGGATAGCATAATCCGTGAGGCGAAACATATGGGCGAAAGTGTATATTTTAAATTCTGTAATGTCCTGCCGGTAAAACAACTTTGTGACTACAAATTGATTGTAGATCACTTTGTTGATCCGGAATATAAAAAAAGAGTTTCCCACACTTACAACACTAGATTGAAAACTAAGGGCTCCCTGCCTGTTCCCCGAATTACAAATTACTTCGGAGAGCGAACATTAAATTGCGTTGTTCCAAGATTGTTCAATGATCTCCCACAAACCATCATTAACATGAAAAATCTTCAAATGAAAAAAAAAGAACTGAAGAAATATCTCCTTGATACTTTATAGTGCCTGTTTATAAATAAATATGTAAAATACAAATAAAATAAATCTAATATAAACCTGTCATAAAAAAAAAAAAATGTTTCCCACCGAAAAGTCTTTAGACTAAGTGGGTAACAAATTATTTTATGTATTTTTTAATTATAAAATAAACGCTGCTCTGCAGCACTGAAACTGAAAAAAAAAAAACCTCTCACTGCCCTCTTTTGGAAAACAAAAACAGCGAAAATATTGGCAGCCTGAGCCCACACTACAATGCCACGAGACATGATGGTTTGAAAGTAGCTAAAATATACTATTCTCGTTGTAGCTATATCCGATATTAGTCGGATCTTCCTGACGGCGCACAGAGGAGTATTACCAGTCAAAAAGTGCGCGAAATTATTTATTGAGGTTTTATGGCATAATTTGTTTCAATAATAAATAAATAAATTGTTTTTTATTCATTCTCTTAACTAAACGCAAAGAGTTAATTGTGTACTTGGGTTTCATAATTTATGAAAACAAAAAATAGGTAACTTTGAAGTTTAATTTTGGTATTTATTTCAAAAGCACAATTAAATATAATAATTTGTTTGAGCAAACAAGATACTTAACTAAAATATTAATTAGAAATTTGATTTAAAATCAATAAAAAAACAGAATCTGTTGAATTTTCAGTTTCAGAATCTTTTTCTCCATTATCTTCATTAGCTGATTCGGGCAAGAGTAAATTTATCTTGCTGTAGAAAAGCAAGGATTCTGCAAAACTATTGTTTTTTTTGTCAATAACAGTTGTTTGAAGTTTTGTAGAGACTAGTGAGCTTTGAAAAATATTACCGTCACTGTCTGTATTATTCTGGAATTTTTTTTTGAACTGTTTTTGTTTGGATCCGTCACAACCCCATTTCGTAAGCAATTCAAGTTCTTCTAATTCTTTTACAGGGAGTGCCCTAAAGACCTCTTATATTTATTTATTAGTGCCTTGAATGATTTCTCATTGTTTTCTGGTTAAATCAGCTTCTACAAATATTTCTAAAGCTTCAGATGGGGTGAGTTTGTGTGCAAATTTTTGGTTTGCGGAGTGAATATTTTTTTTATACTTGGATGCCCGTATTGGAGAAGCTGTGATGTCTTTGAACAGTTTTGAAACCTCACTGTGCCCGGCAGATTGTTTACTCATAATGGTTGCATAGCTCAATTTATCATTTGAAACATTTTCCCTCAAATCTTTCGTTTTTCGTCGCTTTCTACTTTCGCATAAATTTCCGAGAAATCTTTTGTGGTTCGGCCAAATTTAAATAATTTATTAGTAGGCAATGAAACACAATACGAAAGCTATTTTTTTTTTATGAAACGATCTTTTTTATAAGTTACAGCTGCCTAACTTTTTTGTAAAATCGTATCTAGAATTTTGTAATGAACGCCTCACAATCAAAAGATTTTCACTAAGACATTTTGTATGTTTTATAAGTTTTTTTTCTAAATACATCATCTTTGCATGATGTCAAATATGTATTTTTTTGTCATCTTTCTAATGCTTTCTATTCTCTTGTCTATCTCTGTCAACAAAAGAATAATAATAATGTCACAAAAAATTTAATTTCTTTAATAGACCTTTTTATTTTTTGTTTTTTTTCGAAAAAGCGGAAACATGCGGAAGTTTTTTTTTTACTAATCCAGTACAAATAAAGACTTTATTTATCTCTAGTAAGGGTTTCGTTGCCCAGCACAGCCCAGCAAATAAAAATACTTACCAGTTTTAAAAAAAAAAACAAAAAAAATACTGACTATTTTTCGGTTTTTTGTTATCAAAACAAATGATATAACTGTAATTAAAAAAAAACAAAAAATATATTTATGAAAAGTATGCACTTTTAAAAAAAAATAGAAAAAAAAAAATAGTGAAACAAAAAAAACTAAACGAAAAACAATATGTTATGTAACGCTCTGAATAAAAAATAAAAACTGACGGCCTGTACGATCGCCATAACGCTCGGGTTACAACTAACGTGGCATGCAGAGATGGTAAGAGAGAGGGTTGTAGGTGACGATTCCATGCCATGATTTTAGTTGACTTCGTGATCAAATTGTGATTTTTTGTAATTAACGATTTTAATATTTTTTACTTTCGCCCACTTTACGCCTGGAAATAGTCCTATGTGCGGCGTATGCTGCTGCGCTAAGTCTTATATGAAGTTCGAACATAGGCAAAATGGTTAATGTTACAGAGTGTGTATAGTGGCCACTTAAACCAGCCAATGACATGTCTAATTAGCCATAAGGACTTGTCAAGAGAGGTAACATTATACATGACAGATATAGTTAAGGCAATAAAAGGTATTAATGATAGCAGGACACCAAATGCCGAACACTCTTCAAGTGGATCGGAAGATCTGTTGACGAATTACAACAGTTTGTCTTCTCCTAAAGACTTTTCTGTGGTTACCTCGTCACTAGAGCAAATGCGGAGAACCTCCTGAAACAGGTCACAGCCAAAACATCCCACCGATCCTTACATAATATATCAACTAAATAACTTAACAAAGTTTTTTATTAATTTGACAAAACCAATGACAGGTCGTAAGATAAATGCCTAGACTCGGTATTCCCTTCTCTAATATGTTCTACATCTTTTTCGTAACTTGTGAGCTTTTAATATTTGAATGTGCACTAGTGGCATTCATTGTTGAAATTTTAAACAAAACTGCTGGCTTATTCTGTCTCAATTTCATTTCGTAAGGTTGTTCATTCGTCATATATCCATCTCACTCTAACGAAATCGAAATTGCATTTCTCTCTTGTTTCATCTTATACGATACAAATGAATTTAAAAAACGAATACGTTACAGAGTAAGGCCTCTGATCTAACAGCTGTTTTCCATGAAGCCTTCTATATAACGTACAATATGACCAATGACGAGGCCCAAAATAAAAACAGTTTAATGTCAAGAAGACGAAAGAGAGTATTTTTGACACATCTTTTTGTTCGCCTTCAATTGAACGAAATTTTTTTTTTCTAATTTGTTGTAAAATAATGCAGAAGAATATTTATCAGGGTCAGTATTAAATAAAAAACATTCTGTCCGTAAAAAAACATATAACAATCATACAGTATATTCTGCATTATGGAATCATAGGATGGGGAGGAGCTTACAAGACAAATTTACGTGCAATTTTGACTGCCCAAAAACAATCGCTAAAATCATATTAAAAAAGCCTAGAACTAACCCTTCAAATTTAATTTGTACAGAACTAGATTTACCTTCAATTGATGACATCTTTAAGAAATCATCTATCATACGAAGTTTCGAAGAAATAAAACCTACTTATTTACGAAATTATCGGAACCTCAAATATCCTAATAAATAATCTTTACCCAGATGCAATACAATTGCGGCTTTAAATCATTATTCATATGTTGGGAAAAAATCAAAAGCAGATATAAAATCATTTAAATCTAAATTAAAAAAACACACAAGACCCACCCTATTCTAAATTCCCAACAGTAGAAAATTGTGTGTATAAAAATTAATTTTATAGAATCTGCTCTGTAAAGTAAAAATGACATGTAAGTAAAACATAACACAAAATAAATATGTAAAGGTATATAAACATATACAAATGAATATAAAAGAATATAAAATTCCCCCCCTTTACATGAGTTCTCACTTTATTAGAGAGGTAGGAACGTGTGTATGTACAAAATATTTATAATTTAAAACTAACTTTGTCAATAAAAATAATTTAATAAACGAAAAAAAAAAGAACGTCTTTCTTAAATACCGCCATGAATGTTTTATTATTTATTTATTATCGCCCAAATAGCTTTCACATATACAGAGATTCTAAACAATTTTCAAATGTAAAAATACAATCTAAATTGAAAAAGTTATCATAAAACTTGTGTCAGCATAGGTTTTTTCGTTTTTTTTACAAATGTAAAAATACAATACAAAAACAAGAGTACAAATTATTACAAATTAGTTAATAATGTACGCTTTAGCATAACTCAAAATCCGAAAGCGAAGTGTGTTAGAATTTTAAACTCCCTCAAAATGGCTGTCACCCCTTCAATGATGAGCAGTTTGACAACAGAGATCATTTAATCAGTTTTGCGAAATTAAATTGCTGGAGTAATTTTTTTTTTGTCGTGTAATTAAGCTGTCGAACATGCGTCAAACTTGTCACAGTCTGCAAATAAAGTAAGCGGACGAAAAAGGATGGCTTTATTGGAGATTTTTTTAAATCGAGATCAATGATAACAATATTCGAAATCAAAGTTGATTTTAAGACAATGTCCTTACCTAATTCATACTTTATAATATTTTAATATTATAAGTCGGTTAGGTTGTTGATTGAACATGAATTTAGTCATCTTCTCGTATCAGATTCTGGTCTTTCATTTTGTAGCGAAAAAATAGAGTTTTTTGGGCCCCAGTGAAGGACGCGACCGAAAACTTTGAAACATTAAACATTTTAGACAAGATATTATAGAAATCTAGGCATCTACAGGTCCTATGACCTGTCATTGGCTGGTTTAAGTGGTCACTTTACACACTGTTGTTGATAAATTCACCTGGTTCACGAAAAACTGTAGAAATTGAAAAAAAAAATAATAATAATTTTCAAGCGTTGCCTAGTAGGTGAAATAATCAATTACACGAATCTCACCCGCATAAATAAAAGTTTTAGCTCTTTGACTTCTCAAAAATCAACATGTGAAAGAATTGAAGGAATATAGATGTTCACATATGGGCAGAATGGTGAATGTTACACAGTTTGTAAAGTGGCTACTTAAACCAGCCAATGACAGGTCATAAGCTATTCAGACGCCTAGACTTCTATATTATCATGTCTGAAATGTTCTTCATGTCTTTTGTAAAATGTTAATGTATATACTAGGTTTAAAAATATATATTTTTTAAAAGGATTATCCCGCTAAGCCTCTATTTAGAGGCTTGTCAGCACGTGGAAAAGAGGGAATATGGAAGGAGGTTATAATAATTACACCTCATTAATATATGATATTACCTTTTATATTTTTCATAACACTTAACATTTTTACATATATTGGTCATTCAGCAGTTATTCCACATTCGATAACAGTGATCCACTCCCGTTCGAGCAAACCAATGACTCAAATCAGACTTCAATTTTAAGAATGATTCAGACTCATTTGTTGAATGAAGAAGATACTTAGATGCTAATAAAAGTATAAAAAAATACCGATAAATTTCCGAAAAAAAATTAAATTACATGTTTTTTTTTTGAGGACTTTTATTTTTTCCTTGAAAAGCATGAAAAAATTGATGTTTTGGCCACTGTTTGAATTCATTAATAAAAAACAATGTTTTTTACTCCATTTTACACAGTGAGAAATCCGTATACACGGTGCTTTAGGGCCAGACTGCTAAACTTCATAGAAACATTCCTTATGGAAAACTTTTTAAAATATCCTATTTATAATCGTAAACATCTAATTTTTTTCCAAAGCTATTTTTTAAAATGTTTTTTTTGGGGGATTGATAATGAAGAAAATCTTATATTCCTCGGACTGGCATACCACCCATACAATAGTCGAGCTGGGATATTTACTTACTGTACAGCGCCCTTAAGGTGGTTTTTACAAAAATGGCGATGTATAAATTATTATTTATTTATTTTAAAGAAACAAACAGTCGACAATGATATAATATTTTATTTAAAAAAAAAATTGGTTGAAAGAAAGACCAGCGAAGTTTCTAAATGAAAATCATACATATTATTAAATTGTGTTACAACAAAAGGATGTGTTTGTGTATTTGTATGAGAGTAAATGTAGATGTGTGTTTATGTGTATAAGTGTGGGAGTAAGTGTTCAAGTGTGTGTAAGTATCATTAAATTGTAAGTGGCATCGTATTGCAGCCAGAAATAATGAGTCTTAATTTATTTTAAATAAATTAAGGGGCATGTAAAATATATTAATGATGAAAAAAAAAAGCATTATAGTTAGAGCAAGAACGATAGAGGAAAGAGTGTTGTGCATAGTTTGTGCTACAGAATGGCAGATGGAACAAATACTTATTTCTTGTCACGCGAAAGGGGACATTAAGATTAATATTGGAGAGTAGGTTAAAAGAGTCTACTTTATTATTAATATTAATAATTTATGTAAATAGCATTATCCAACAATATACGAATATTTAACTACATACATACATATTGATTGTATAATCCATTTCGTCTCATTAAAAATAGAAATGAGATAAAGAGAGAAAAACGCAAAAGGCTTTTTTCAAAAATGCCCAAATTCATAATACACTCGTTAAATATTGTCTCAGAAATCTGAAAACATGGTATTTAGGCGAGGTTTAAGATAATGCTCTTTTTACGTACCAGAACCAAACTGGATTTTTTAAATGTTTATTTTGATATTGTTTTTCTTGGAAATTTTAGGGACGTTTCTAAATTTTTTAAAACCATTCTTCTCTAATTTCAACCAAATATCAAGTTAATGAATTAAACCTTATGGATTGATAATAAATAAGTTAAGTGGAAATTCAACTGTAAAAATAAAATAAAAATGTGAAATCCCAGGAAAAAAATTACGTTGCCTAGTTGGTAAGTTTCAGATCAATAAGTGGGTTGTTATATTTTTTGTTTAACAAATCTACAAACAGTTCAGGTTGAATTGTTGGTAGGTGGATATTTTTTTTTTAATAAAGGATTTTTCAATTTGAAAAAAGCCAAAAATATTAACCGTATCTGTATTTTCTGTACATATATATATATTTATTTATAATATCTCTATCAGTAATCTGCGGATAAAACATAAATAAGTGAGTGTGAATAGATGCAGAACTCTGGACGAGTGCTTCCGACTCGAATTCGCTACTCGCTACTTTCAGGTAAAAACCATGAAAATAGAAATCGCGTGGAGATAACTCCGCCTCGTAGTTTAGTAGTTGGAGCATTCGCCTACCGTGCTTGAGGTCATAGGTTTGATTCCTGGCAGGATGAAAGTAAAATATTTAATTTTTAAAGGGGATTCTACACTGCTTCGTAGTTTCTTGCCGAGTACGTCAAAACAAGGTACGCGGTAATTGTAGTATCAGTTCAGTGCCCTATGTACCACGTAGTGTAAACGGGTAAGTAGTGATATACCTATTTAATAAAATATTTTGTTACAAGACGAATTAAATTTATTTTTAAACACTACAAAAGGTTGTCCCAAAATTTACACAAGATTGGAATTTTATTCATTTCTAAAAACATTTTGCATTTTTTTTTCTTCTTATTGGACCACGTGGATTCATCAACAATGTTTTGAGTTTGTCCAAATTTATGTTGACAAGAACTGGATTCAACCCCCGAGGGAGCTGTTAATATTAACATATTACAACAGAGATTTCACAAACATCAACGATGGAAGAATTGGAGGAATATCGATATTCAAATATAGGCAGAGTGGTGAATGTTGGACACTGTGTAAAGTGGCCACTTAATTCAACTAAAATTGAACACTAAAATTTGAAGAAACTCAAAACATTGAATATAATGTTAATATTATGTCGTCATATATTATCTGCTTAGCCGTATAGTTAATAAAACGATTCCTAATCCGGTCCTGCTAACTACGTCACAATTCCTTTGTCTTATTATCTTCCTAAAGCAGCATCTTGAGCAAATAACGAGACGAAACCCTTCCACAGAGGATCCTCTTAATCCGTACATTCACAAAGCCAGAACCGGACACAGGACACTGGTCGCTGGACCCAGACGGTGTCCCAAACTCGGAATAACGGGACATTCCTCAACTTATCTCAACTTCGCTAATGAGATAAATAACTACTCGGCTTATATAGATTATTACTTATTCTAATGTGGGCGTTTTAACAAAACATACGAGGGTTGATCGATATGCTCCACCCCTGGCCTGCTTCTACCGAGCGACGAGTTGAAGCCTACGACTATTTAGTCACGGCAGGCCGTTGACCACTGCAAAATGCTGTTCCGTGTTGATGCGCTGAATATGCAGTTTTTGAACATTGAGATATAATATATAGAGATGACACCGCATACACGTCCGAGCTAAAAAGTCGTCTCCTAAAGAAAAGGGAATGACCAGCGGAAGGAGCAAGTATCGTCATGTCATATCACGTTGACTTTGACAAGCAAAAATCATAAAATATGCTTTCTTATTTTAACATTCTATGAAATATAAATGTTTTATTATTTTTATTTTACAATGTTAAACGACAAGGTTGAATAAATCGACAAAAAAAGTATCGTATAAGTTAATTTCCCTATCAAACGCTTTGAGATAGAATATATAGAGATGACACTCCATACAAATCCGATCTAAAAAGTTGTTCCCAATGGAAAAGGAATAACCAGCAGAAGGAGCAAGTATCGTCACGTCATATCAAGTCGACTTTGACAAGCATAACAAGTAGTACAGTAAAAATCACGGACTGTTAACATCGGTCTACTGTCAGTTCTATTCAGTATGTCGCTCCCTTCCGCATACGTGTCACCTTTGTTTATAGTTTTACTATACGCACGACTACCTGGGCAAGACAGAGACAGGAGATAGCTTACGACTATTAAACGCTGGTAACAAATTATTAAAACGTGTTTTAATATTAAAATAGCCATTTTAAACAAGTATTGATTAAGATAAAAACATTATTTAGCGGTGAAAGGTTATACCATCGCTTTTTCTATATTTTCCAGATCGATATGTGCAGTATTTTAGCGTATATTTATAGGTATTGTAGTAATTGCAAGCAGACAAAAGTTCAAAAGTAGCCAAAGATTGCTCGCAACAGACTAAAGATCGTTCTATCAAACATATGCCAATTAGCCGCAGGTAGAGGGACCATATTTCAAACGCTCATGTTTACTCTAGTTATATACCTTAATGTTTTTGAACCGAACCGAATATGAACATTATTTGGTTTCGCGCTAACCGAATAAAATATTCAGCTGAATTATTCGGTTCATAACAAGTTTGTGCAGGTCTAATAGTCACCAGGTGAAATGTAAGTAATAAATAATCTAAATTTGTTGCAACAGAGAGGAAAATCATTTTTCAGAAGAGATTATGGAAGCCTAGGCATTTACAGAGCTTATGACTTGTCATTGGCTGGTTTAAGTAGTCACTTTACACACTGTGTAACATTTTCCATTCTATCTGTTTAAACATCTGTCAACCAACTCCCCAACTCATCGATCTGTTGACAATTCAACGTCAGCTTTGTGGTGTAATAATCAGCGCGTTTCCGTACCATGCAAGAGGTCTCAGGTTCGATTCCTGATACGGTTGACATGAAATATTTATTTAAAAGAGTGTTTTTACACTTAAATATTTCACTGTCCCTGGACTGGTACCTGAAGCGTAAGACTGATTATCTTACCTTCATGAAACAAAAATGATCAAGATTTGCGTTTCCGTTTCGCCGCGCTTGGTGCCTTGTCAGGTTGGTATATGAATGTGAACCGGAATTGAATGTTGCCAGTGTGTTGCAAAGTCCAAAATTCATTGTAAAAACGCATGTAATTAAATTATTTTCTTACCAAAAATAACAGTCAGCGTCTGTTGAAAAACAAATTAAGATAAATTTAATAATCATAGTGTTTAAAACATTTCAACTCCGAATAGAATTAAGTTTAGGGAACTTGCTGTCAAAGTGCACTCATAAAACACGCTTTGCGCTTTCTCGTTTCTCCGACCTCAGATAATGCTGGTCTTTGCAGAATATACTTCCTAGATATGATTTATATTCCACTTTATTACATTCGACTTATCTGAAAATGAAGAATATAAATCCAAAAGTTACTTATCCTTACATATTATTTATCTTCCAAAGTATTTTACGAAATCAAAAGGCAATTTAATAAGCATTTACAGTACGTAGTAGGTTACTGAATTTACTTCTTAGAAACGAATTTTAGTTATATTGTTTTTTTTTTTGTTGAAAAAATGGGTGAATAGGTCACTGCGTCGTAAAGCTAAGTGCGGCATATTTCAATCATCAGTTATATGAAGGGAAGGAAGTCTGTCCTACGCTTAAGATGTCAGGCAAAGCACAACGAAATATTGCCGTTTAAACAGCTATTAATATCAACACCCCCGAACGTCCCCAGTCGGTGATTGAGATCGTACACAAAATTTTATCTTCCAACCTTCAATAATAATATGGCGCACTTCAATGCATTATCACGCATGTTAAGATTGTAAAATAATGTCGCAACATAGTTCAGATGCTACCAGGACACGGCGAGTTTGGCGCAAAACTTTTTGATTTGTGTCTAGTGCATTGTGCAGCGTGTGCTTGCGGTGAACTCCGTCAAACAGCGTTCCATATTCAGTGGGACTGCCCACTCCTGGACACGGAGAGGGACATGATGGTTTGTAGTCAGAGCAATTTGCCGAGACCTGTTTGGTGAGCAACCTGAGGGCATTTTCTGCGTTTGTGGAGGGGTGGGTTAAAAAGTGGGACCTGTAGGGGGCCACCAGTAGATTACACATATACGGGAGGAATGGATCCATGCTGGTCGAGGCATGAAACTCATGTCTGTGCCGTCTTTGTGCCGTCTTTGTCCTGATCTAAGGGAAGGTAGGGGTAATTAATCCTTTACTAAACAGGAGTTACTAGACGTGTCTGGGTCTGAGGTTTTTGATTGCGGGTGCCCCTGTCTATGGACATCTTTTGCTGAGGACTTCTCTGAGCACGGAATATACGTCTCCTTTATTGCCTTTTCTTGATGAGGTAAAATTCTTTAATAATTACAGTTTGTGTGTACAGTTATGAGTGGTGGCAAAAGTTGGTTTGCAACGAGTAGTCTTTGGGTAAGTCTGCTGCTTTTGGGTGCGCTGCCGGTGACTGGCCTTAAGTGTCACCTGGGGGCGTTCTGGTGCTCCAGAGAGCAGTAACTAAGGTTTCCTATCACTGTCGACATAAAGGGGTTTGAAATGGGTGAAAGATTTATTTTTTTATTTTATTTATACTTCCATTAGTTTCTACCTTGTAGACGATGTGGGGTGGTTTTAAAAGGAAAAGGACATTGAAAGTTGTAAATGTAAATATTTTTTCGCGCTTTTCCTTACTAAATTTGGTTAGTAAAGGATGAAATATAATCAATTCGTAGTGAAAAAAAAAATTGCTCGCTTGTATGAGTGAATCCGAAGAAAGACATGTAGTCTTTAAATTGGATTCGGGTATGTGGTGGATGCTTTTAATGTCTAATAATGTTGAAACAGGTGGGTACATTAGGTGACATATTTAGTGGTCGTTATGCACTAAATAAGAAATCTTGTATTATATGTAGATTAGCACAAGTGCCCTAAAATGGACCAATTCAGGATATATTTATTAGCAAAAACGCTACGAAGTTAAAAGTCAAATAAATTGTACATACGGAGAAATTTATTCAAATAATATCTTTTACAAGGCTCAGGAAAAACTTCAATGATAATGAACATTTCAAGACTTATTGTATAAATTTACAAATATTCAAGTTTTTTTGTTCTAATAGTAAAAATTAAACGTATTATTTTTGTTTCCAAAATGAACTAGCACCAGCGCGCTTGACGAGTGTTTTTGACTAGATTGCAGCTCTCAGTTAAAAATTCCGAATAAAGAAATCGAGTGAAGATAAGTCCGCCTTGATTGAATAGGTTTTGGAAAGCTTGTGAAAGAATAACAAGCTTGAGTCATCTTCTTGGAGTCTGCAAGTGCGCTTGTAGAATTGCTGGTGGAAAGTCAGACCGTAGCAGGCGAGGAGTGTACGCATCCTTGAGTGTTACGTGTATTAGGTAAATGTGTTTACCTCCGTAATCTTTTAAAGGAAATGCGGTTATCTTTAAGAACAGTTGCAATTTTTTTTATTTCTGTGACATTGATTAGTGAACCTCTAGAGACAATGACGGAAGGTCTCAAGTGACAGGCGAGGCTTGTACGCATCCTCGAGTGTTACGAGTGACGAGTGTGAGGCTGTGATCCCCCTGTGGTTTTATTTGAGCTGATTTGTGTGTTTAATGATTGTGCCTGCTCAACTTTTTCAGACTGTTTTCTATTGTGATTTATGTGACATTGCGGAATTTGGATAATAAATAGTATTTTGAAGAAACTGCGTCTTTTTCCTCGTTCGCATGTCACCCGGAATTGGCGAGACCGTCGAAGCGAGAACACTGTACCAGCTGGCGTGAACACTATTTACATCGCGATGCAACGCTTGAAAATATTTTACGTACATTTTTATGCCGCAAAAACGATGAAATCGACTATTGGCTTATATCAAACTAGGAAGATTTAAATGTTTATTTATTTTTCTTTATAAAATAAGAATAAACAATGTTTCAAGTATGTCCAAATGCACACGCATTCCACACAGACAGGGTGGATTTCCTCCCCAGGGAGTTATTAAAAGACGTAACGAATTTAGATCCGTAACACTTGAACTCACTGGAATAAGAAGTATAAAATTGAAAAACTGTTTTCAGGCGTTGCCTTGTAGGTAAAATAATTAAGTCAGATAAATCTCTTTAAATTTATTTCAACAGCGAGGGAAGACATTTTTGAGAAGGAAATATGGAAGTCTAGGCATTTACAGGGCTTATGACCTGTCATTGGCTGGTATAAATGGCCACTTTACACACTGTGAAGTTTCAGCTCTTTTACTTCACAAAAGTCAACAGATGGAAGAGTTAAGGAAACGTAGATGCCCAAACATGGGCAGAATGGTGAATGTTACACAGTGCGTAAAGTAGCCACTTAAACCAGCCAATGACAAGTCATAAGCCCTGTAGATGCCTAGACTTCTATATTCCCTACTCAAAAAAAATTTTCCTCTCTGTTATAAAAATTCTAATATGAATAACTCCCTAGGAAGGAAATCCAGCCAGTCTGCGAGAATTTGGACATACACAAAAATTGTTGAATTAACTACCTGGTAAAAAAAGAGGTATAAAAATTGGAAAATTGTATTCAGGCGTTGCCTAGTAGGTGATTTGGTTCAACCGAATGAATCTCACCCACGTATATTTTTAATCGATTGTCTGGTCCGGGCGCTTTCGCAAAACTTACACAAAAATGTTTTTGATGTAAAAAAAAGAATTTAAAAAATCTTGATATTAAAAACAATGTTTTTAAAAATCTCCTTTGGATTACAGCGAAAAAAATAAGCACTTAAGAAAATGTCAAATATTTATTTATTTTAAACAAGCATGTTTTTTATTTGATATTTTTTATTCGTGATGATAATAATTTATACCGTGTAATTAAAATGCACGGTACAAATTATTTTGGAGAAATGTATACACAGTTATTGATGAACAATTAAGATAGTAAAATTGGTCAAAATTTAATATAACCTTTTAAAATCAATATCCTGTTGATTTTAAATGCGTTTGTGTGAGTTTTCGAACGCGCCAGCTCTAGTTAAACAACCAGTAATTTATTCTGAAAATAGCTTCTTCAATGGTAGCCAAAACTAAACAAAATGTAACGGGATATTCGATAAAGATACATATTGAAAACTATATGTTTTTTGTTTTTTTAATTTGTGCAAAAAACAAAGAAAAAACAGGACATGTGTAGGAATGTCATAAGTTCTGAAAATACGAAGACGTCCTTCTTTCAAGTGTTATATATATGTCCATTATACTTATGCAAACATCCATAAAATATTTTATTACTTAGCAAAGATAGAAATAATAAATTAATTAAGACAATCTCATGAATCCGATAACAGAGACAGCGTCATAAAATTGCCATTTGATTTAATCTTGAAATTAAATTTACGAGTTGATGAACTTTTTAAAATGCTCTCCTCCCTTATCAAAATGGTTAAAACTAGTTCTCATTTCCTGAATCAGTTGCGGTAGCGAGGGGAAACGTTTTTGCGAGGGGAACACGGCTGGGCATTTACAGAGCTCATGACCTGTCATTGGCTGGTTTAAAGCGTCCACTTTACACACTGGGTAATTACTATTCTGCCTATGTTTTTAAAAAAAATATATTTGGACCCCTATATTTAGTAGCCTTACGTGTCATGTACAAGGCTAAGGTACTCGGAAAAAAAAAAGTTTTTGTTTGTCTTGGAAATGGGATGTTCGATCACTGATTTTGGTTTATTACCTTTATGATTCCAATCACCATTGTTGCAAAGTTCAAGAACAATGGCGCATGATAACTACTTTTTACTACAGTGTGGATATCTGTTAAGGATATTCCATCTTTCCTGCATTCTGCTTCAAGATTATGGCGTTGCAAACTGAAAAATGGGCACTGAAATAACAGATGTTCTATACTGCCTATGTTTGAACATCCAAATTTCCTCAACTCTTCCATCCCTTGACTTTTGTGAAGTAAAATTTTTGAACCGGGTTGTGGTCCCGTGGCTTGTGTCGCGGACTTACGGATCAGAGGTGCGAGGTTCGAACCCCACTCAACCCCAACTTGATTACCATTTTCTAAAGGTAAGTTGTTTACAACTCGTAGAAAATGGCCCCAAAAATTAATGTATTTGAGAAAATAATAAGAACGCACATTTAAGCTTTTAATTGAAAATAAACAAAAAAGCCAAAACCTTAATCATGTACGTAAAATTCGTCCAGCTGGATCATTTTATTTCAAATTCTAACCATTTTATTCCCATCTCATTCCCTTTGCAAAAAAATATTTTAGATCTTCCTTTTAATAGATCTCTTCGCCATTAAACACAGTATGGGATGAAGATGGATTGACATGGGTTAGCTTAAAATCTTTAAAGCTGATCGTGTTTTATAATATATGGCATAATTTTCTTGCCCTTGTTCGCCTTTGCTACTTAGTTTATTATTCTTTTGGTTAAATTTCTTAGATATATGTTTCTTCATATTTATTTATTTTATATTTTTTTCCATTATAAACTATAATTAATAATAATTAAAAATGTGACCTCACTGGAACTACCCATGCCGAGGACACAACAATATATTTAAAAAATAATAATTTTACATTAGATAATAAGCAAAGAAGACTAATAAACAGAGATAATTAACAAAACGTTCGGACAGTTTTAAACACTACGTATTTATGTTTATAATTGATGTATATAATTGATATTTATATTACATAACGCACAATGAAAGAACAAAAACATAACATAAGATATACATTTATGGAGCAGTTGATTCAATATTGGTTGGGGCGAATAAGACAATCCATTCTTCTACCTATCTCCCTATGAATTTTTTATAGTCTATTTGAACATTTTTTCGTTACTGACTGTTTTAATAGATAGTGGAAGTAGGTTATAGATTTTAATTGAATAATGCTCAAATTCCTCCTTTTCCAAAACTTTTTAGATAAAGATAGCCTGGATATAAAATCCACTAGTGAAATATAAACCATGTGCATTTTAAGTATGGTCAATAATACTGCAATCCGATTAAGATAATTTAGATTTAGGATTTTCACTGTAGTATATTTTGGGTAAACATAACATTTATAACTACTACTACTATCATCACGCCATTTCCCCGTCGGGGTAGGCAGAGAAAATGAAAAACTACACACGTCTATCCTGGCAAACATTTCTAGCTTCTTCCACATTCATACGTCTTGTCATTCATGTTTTTTGGTTCTGACTGCTTGTGAAATTAACAAACTTAAGATTTTGGTTAATCTGATCATGCCACGTTTTCCTTGGTCGTGCTAGCCTCCGATTACCGTTCATTTTCGCCAAGTATACTTGCCTTACCATTATTTTGTCATCTCTACGTTCTACATGGCCAAACCATCTCAGAGACCCTTTCTTAGACTTGTCAATTATAGCCATATTTTGAGTTTGTCCAAATTTTTGTAGGTGAGGACTGGATTCAACTCCCCGGGGAGCTGTTTATATTAACATTTTACAAGAGAGATGAAGAACATTTGCCTAGTATGTTGGTGAAATAATTCAATTAGACGAATCTCACCCGCATAAATAAAGGTTTCAGCTCTTTAACTTCACAAACATCAACAGATGAAAGAATTGAAGTATCATAGATGTTCAAATATGGGCAGAATGGTGAATGTTACAGTGTGTAAAGTGGCCACTTAAACCAGCTATTGACAGGTCATAGGCCTTGAGATGCCTAGACTTCTATAATACTTTCTCTTAAATGTTTTTCATCTCTGCTGTAATATCTTGATAATTATCAATTATATCTGACTTGTTCGTAACCCAATTATAAATTCTTTTCCCACACATTTTATTTTAAAACGTTCTGTCACCCACTTATAGCTAAAAGGTTATTCAATATTTGAATGGACTGTACGTGTGTAAAATGATTTTCCAGTAGGTAGCTTGTTTTACAAACTCTTGCCAACTGATTACGCTTTTGAAACTAAGTTATTAATTCTAAAAGAAAATTGGTTCCGGTCAAGCCTTAAAGAAAAGTTTTTTAATCTTCTCTCCTTCCTTTTTATACCTCTACTTCCATTCCCCATTCTCCTTTATACAGTGAAAATACATAAAAACTATTACCTTTAATCATATTAGCATATTTAACTTCGGAACAAACTACATTTTTTTTAAAAATATACGTCTAAAATGTCTTATTTACACCTGCGGCCTTCCGCCGTTCTGATAGGCATTGATGACGATCTTTCGGCATTATTTGGCGGAACTAAGTGATGCGGGATTGACGTGGAAGGAGGCGAAGGTGCTGGCTGGCGATAGTCTTCTGGAGGCATCTGGTGATGCCCACATGCTTTACTTACGAGCAGACGTGGAAAAGAAGATGAATAAAGTTTAAGGCCGATACAGGGTTTTGTGTCTGAGCGGATGAAGAAAACAACTCTTTGTGTTTAATAAAACTAGAACTAAAATAATAAAATAACTAACTAACTAACTAACCATCACGCCATTTCCCCGGAGGGGTAGGCAGAGAGGATAGAACGCCACACCACTCTGTCCTGGCACACTTCCTTTGCTTCCTTCACATTCATACATCTTCTCATGCACGCACGTCGATTATTCCGACTTTTCACATGACCACTTTCAAGAATTTGTTGTACTTGATCATGCCATGTCTTTCTCGGCCTTCCTCGACTTCTACAACCAGACACATTCGCATCATAAATCTTTTTAGCCGTTCTTTCATCATTCATTCGCTCCACATGACCGAACCATCGCAAAAGACCTTTCTTAATTTTGTCGATAATGCTTAACTCAGCCTTGCAAGTAAAAAAATAAAATTATAATAAAATTACTTTGTTATAATAAAAATGAAAAAATGTAAAAAGTAAAATACTTAAAACAAATATGATAAATTAAAAATTAAAAAAAAAGATAAAAATAAAAAAAACTAATAAATGAAATTAATTAAAATTGACAAATAATTAAAAATTAATTTTTAAAAATGCGGAATTTAAAAACAAATAAAAAAAATGTACGTAATTTTTAATTATTTTTTTATTATTTACGACATATTTTGTAATTTATATTTATGCTTCAATTTTTAATATTATTGGTTTGTTTTTCGATAAATACTTATTTTTAATTTTTAAAGATTATTGTTTTGAACTGTTTAAGCACAATCAAATAAAAACAAACACACGTAACAAACAATGTCCTCCCTAAACACGAAAATTTCCTGGCTGGTCGAGACTTGAAACAAAGAGCCTTTGTACATTATAAAACTGTGAAATAAATAAATAAAATATGCCAGTGTTGGTGTCAAACTCCGTTGTGCAAGGGTTAATAAAAGAATAATATTTATACCGAAGATGAATGATTAAGTTATCTTTGATTGCCGGCACGTAATTTTCGAGTGACGCATTTCTGATAACATAATTAAACAACGAGATTAAGTTTGATACTTTATTATTTTATACCTATAAACTGTGAATTTTCCTCATTTGTCATTTTAATGTGACGGGATTTCCAGATACGAATAAAAAAGGTTTATTTAAATACTTTCATATTGTCCATAATATATAATGCATAAATTATGAAGTTAGTGCTCTAAAAATGATATGCAAAAAAGGTACTCTGTCAGTTTTACTCTTAAAATTAACCCAATATTTTTTTTAACACTCTCAGTAACGAACCATTAAGTAGGGCTAACATTTTTAACGATCTTGTGGTTCATTTTAACGTACAAACAAATTTCAAACATAATGTAATTAAATGGATTTATAAAATGTATATTTATTTAAATTTATAGACACAAATTGACAAAATATATATTTATTCAAATTTATAGACCAAAATTGACAAAATCTAGATCGCACCAAACTATTAACGAATAAAAGTTTATCGGCATGTTTCTAATATTTTAATTTAAAAAAAGGAGATTGTCATAAAAAATCAAATTAACCCAAAAATAAATCTGTGAGTACTAAGAATAAAAATAAAAAAACGGTTAATTCGTAAAAACAGATAAATAAAGCTAAACTTATTCTTTATATTTAAAGCATTTACTTTGTGGTCAAACATTTTACTAAATGTTATTAAATTTGTATATAACCACTTATCGACTTTTCTATGTCTATCGGTTTCGAGAGTACCCATCTCTTCGTCAGGACACCAATTAAACCAACATGCAAACCAACATGCGAAACCCACTATACGCCTTCACCGTAGTTGTTACACAAAAATATAAAACCAACAAGACCTGTATTTTAATAAGCACACGCACTGATAAGGACAAACGTGCACTGATTAAATTATGAAAATATTCTATGTTCTTTGAGAAATAGTTGAAAAAAGGTAGAGGGAATGGAGGGAGGGGGTGAGCTTAACAGGTGTAATAGGGTGACCATTACAGTGGAACATCGTATAAAGGACTATATTAAAAGAATGGATAGATCAAAGGAACATTATTTTTTGACGCGTCCGGAAATTTGTTCGCCAACAGTTGTTCGCAAGACATTTGTTCGCGGGGCTTTTCTTCGCAGCGACAATTCACCGCCAGCGACTTGTTCGCCACATCACTTCTTCGCCGAACATTTATTCGCTATGACATTTGTACGTTAAACATTTAATCGCAAATGCACTTGTTCGCGAAATATTTAATCAATGGATTACTTTTAACCAAAAACGGAGGATTCAAGTTTGGTTGAAATATTTCGTTCAAAACGCATTCAAGTAAAAAGGTACAAATCATGAAAGGGTGGATGCCGAATACTTTGGCTGAAAAGATAAAACGACTTATCGGTACACCACTACGCAAACAACCTAAGGGGTAGGCAGAGAAGATAGAACGCCATTTTTCGACAACACGATTTAAAAAATTTAAGTTGCACTGATTCAATCTGCATTATATGAATATTATAATTACCAAACAATATTAAGGAAATAAATTCAAGCAAACAACGAACAAACGATTTAGATATTCGCATAATAAATCCACAGATTTTGGACGTTTTCTCGGAAATGTGGTCAATGCGATGGTTACATTTAAGTTTATTATCAAAAAATATCCTAAGAACTCGAATTGTCTCGACGTTCATTAAAATTATGTTGTCGATTGAATAATTGTAAATTTAAAAGACATATATTTATTCATATTAAAAAATAAGGAGTTTTCATGACACCAAGTTAACAAAGAATGTAGGTCGTTTTGTTTAACGATCTTGATCAAATAAATTATGTTGTTCTGCTTTCATAACAGTTTTGTGCGATATACTCTACCAGTTTTATAAATCTTAATCAAGAAATACACACGCAAAATTTATTTGATATAAATGTTTTTGTACAATGTACAAGAAAAAATAAATAAAAACAACAGCAAACGAAATTCCATTAATTTGGGGTAATTGAACCTACTTATACCTACAATTTATATGTTTTTAAGCATGTATCTTTCTTGAATTATCTCAATTAAAATAAAATAGATATATGCCTCATTAATTCACCAATAATAATAATCGATGATGCAAATATCAATTAATCTACGTATGGCCGTAAGCCTTTAGAATGCCCAGACTTCCAAATGTCCTTAAAATAATTCCTCGGTCTATGTTGAAACATAAAGCTCACTTATTGATCACCAAATGTATGCATTGGCTGTATACGAGGACACTGCGGATTATTTGTAATGAATGAAGCGACAAAAAGGCTCGGGAGGCAACTCTCAAGAAGACGGCTAATGATTTCAGTGACTTTCCACTTCGCTTTTTAGGGCGGAACTTTACAGCTCTAGAATGTTTGCTATTTAAGAGAATGGGCGGTGTCTGGAAACTTTGACGAATAAGTATTTGAACACTGTTTTTCTATCATTCTCTTACAAATGTCTCACCGGCACTGTGAAAAAACGTCGGACTGATTTTGCTTAACTAAAATCAACGTTTCGCTGTCTCGTTTTCCGCACTACCAAACTGAACGATTTTGTTGTTTTTATTTGAGAAAAAGTACAAACATAAAATTTACTGTATCGGTTCATTTTCTATTTTTCAAAATAACGCATCATATTTGTATACCATGCGTCCGAAAACGGCAGATAAAACTCGGCACTTTTTTAGATTTTTGGATCCAATAAAAAATAATTTATCAAAAAAGCAAAACAATAGTGGCATGTCAATAGTAAATATCTACAGTGTTCAAATCACCACTCTGATGCCAAAATCTTGACAGAAAATACGAGAATACGTTTGCGTGAAGAAAAGTCAGACCACGTTTCTTCTCAGGTTAAAATATTAATAAGTATACTTGCACGACCTTGTGGTGTAATGGTCAGCGCGTTTTACTACTATTCAAGAAGTCTCAGGTTTGATTCCCGAAGTGGTTGATATGAAATATTTATGAAAACGTGTGTTTTCACACTAGAATATTTCATAGTACCTGGACTGGTACCTGAAGCGCAAGACTGATCATCTTACCTTCATGTTACAAAAATAATCAAGATACGCTGAGATTAGTATACCAATGCAGTGACCCATAAGGAGCGGAAAGGGAATAATGAATAATAAATGAATACTTGCAAAGTTTGCTTCATAATACTTTGACGTAACAATTGAAACAGGTTTGGTTTTTTAAAATAAAATCATTGATCTATTAGTACACATAGACGCACCCTAAGACTTTTAAAATTATGACACTTAACTCATGCCCAAACGCTCAGTCATGGCCAACGCGTATTTAGTTGTTCTTAACCGCCAGCCGGTTTTGAGGTGAACTTGATATTTCATTTGAAATCCAAATGCTTGATTATGCGTAAAAGCGTGTTAAAACAATTTGCATAAAAGGAAAAAATAAAGTCTTACTTGTCGTTGAGAAAATACGAAATGCATTGAAAGTAAAGCAAAGTCAGTCAAATAGACGAATATTGTTGTAAATATTATTTATTTATTTATTTTATTTAGTTCTATGATTAACACAGTCTTATATATATTTAAATCACAATATTTACATCTATACTTATTCTAACATTATTTATCACTATTATACACTTAATATTCTAATTTATAATATTCACTGTTATGAACATTGTTTATTACATATATCTTTTGTGTTCTGGCGCTTGAAGAATACAATTCTGAATGTTAAATAAAACCAGAATTCTGGACAAGCGTTTTTGACTCGACTTCTGCTCTCAGGGTAAAATCCTGAAAAAGAAAACAAGTTTAAAAAAGTCCGCCTCGTAACGTAATGGTTGGTGCACCTACCATGCTTGAAGTCCTGGGATCGATTCCTAAGGGGGTCAACATGATTTAATTGCTTACAGTTTTGTAATTTACAGTTATTGACTAGCGCCTGAAGCGTAAAACTGATGAAATGACTTTATTGTAAGAGATTATCGAGATATGCTGCATCAGTTGACAAGCAGTGCTCTATGGGCCGCCGGCTGCAGCTAAGGATTTGACTTATTTCGGTTACGATTCTATCTTCTCTAGGATGACAATTACATGTAAAGTTAATGGATACGATAAGATACAGATAAACTTACGTCATCTTTTGCATACTACATAATATCATAAATTTAATCTTATTATCACAAATCGACATATTATTATGAAGATATTGTAGATAATCTACATCAGTCATTGCCAACCTTTTCTTATCCGAGCCAGATTGTCAATTTTTCTCCAAATTACCGGCCGAAATATCAAAATAGCTTTCCATTAATCCATTACATTTACTCGAATATAGGTTCTAGTAGTCAGCAGATACCGTATTGAAATAAATCAGAGTAATCAAATCGAAAATTAAAAGTTCAGTCAGGAATACAACATATTTAAGAAAGAAGCGATAGGTTATGTTTATAATTCATTTTGTGCAGCACTGATTAAATACACCGTTATATTTTTGTAATTTAAATGTTACTAGTGGATCTGACAGACGTGGTTCTGCCCAAACGTTGACTTGCCTGCTATTATGTAGCTGGTTGAACAAACGCTTCTACGTAAATAAGGACACACGTTATTTATTTTGGACTTTTTTGAGCTATTTATACATTCGTAATAAGGATTCGTTTTTCGTTTTATCTCCTCATGTGATTGGCTAAGACTCTTCGTTGTGCTTGAATCAAAATCGTGCAAACCAACATGCAAACCAACATGCAAAACCCACTATACACCTTCACCATAGTTGTTGCACAAAAATATAAAACCATCACGTGCGTCAGGTACGTCTCGAAACCGGTAGACATTGAAAAGTCGGTAAGTGGCTATGTACAAATATTTAATAACATTTAGTAAAATTTTTGACTACAAAATTAATGCTTTAAATATTAAAAATAACATTTTTTTTTTTTTAATTATAATTATTTATCAAAATTTCTCAAGAACAGATTTTTAAATATAAATTTGAAAGATTTAAGCGCTTTCCTTTTCTTCAGATCACTCACCGTACAGCTTCAATCCCGTGTACAATGAGTTTTGAGACTTTTTCTCCTCATTGGTAATCTTATCATTTTTTATTTTATCAAACCCTTTAATTATTTTATGCATACAAATTGCAACATTACATTTTATTTTTTTCTTTACTGTGAGCGAGCCAATTTCTAAGTGCATTTTTCTACATTGGAATACATATTTTTCTTGAGTATAATCCTTATCGCTTTCTTTTGAAGAATTCGTATGTTTATATTTTCTTTTTTGAAATTTTAATTGAAAATTAGTAGGCAAAATTAGTTAAAATTGGATGTCGAGAAGAATTGATTTGAAATTAATTATTCAAATTTACAAAGTTGACTAGTTATTTTGGTTTGTTTTTCATTTTCGGTTTATACTCTTAGTAGGATTTTGGATTTGTAAACAAAATAACGACGTGACGTCGCCATAAACTAACAGATATTAGTTTTTTTTCAAAATGATAGTTCGAGCTACTTTCTTTCCAGAAAAATATGTCATTCTATCGGGGAAATTCTTATTGATAAAGGACAAAACTAATTTACTTACTCATATCTCGCTAATACCACGCAAAACCGCGGGAAAAAACTAGTTTTGGATATAAATTACTTAAAATCAATAATAGTATTCAACGGGGAAAAGGAATAATGAGAAGAGAATAAGAGGAGAGATTAAGGAAGGTTCTTTCTGACGTAAAAAAAAACCATAGCGTTTTCTATAAAACAACTTTATGTAAAAGCTTTGTTTCTATACGCACGTAAATATTATTCCCTACCTTCCGTTATAAATTCAAGAGTTACTAAATACTCCACCCTGATGCTGCAAAAACATAAAAAATAAATACAACCTTCGGTCAAAGAGGATTGGCCTACTACTCAGTTAAAATGTACAATCTACTTCCATTATCCATAAGGACAATTAGTAAGTTCTCACAATATAAAATTGCTATTGAGAAATGGATAGTGGAGGTGGGTTGCGCACGTATCGATGAGTGGATCAAGCCGAATAGGTAAAATATGTGTATAGTTTACGAAATTTTTTCTATTGGTCTATATAAATTAGTTGTGTTTTTTAAAATTATTTTAGTTTTTTATTGTTTATTATGTTAATGAAAATTAGGTTAATTGAATTAGTTAAGTTTTTTTTATTTTTATTATTATGTTAACTTTGTTAATTAGCTAATCTTAGGCATATTTCACATTTTGTAAAATGTTTCTCTCGGCACGGGTCACCCCAGTAGTGAAGGAACATTATTCTGTATAAAAAAATAATACAAACAATGTCAAAGTATAAATAAATAAATAAATTCAACAATTTATCAAGGTATTATAAAAAAACTCAAAAATCACTAACGCGTTTCATGTTTGGAGTTTACATATGAATTTTAGAATGATCAAAACTCCAAATTTCCGCGGGCGGGATCAAAACGTCCCACGGGCCGAAGGTTGCCCACATATGATAATTTTCAAAACTAATGGTTCACCTAATTATGAACGATTAATTTGTTAGTTCTTTTACTAGCTTTGGCGTATTAACACATATTTGTTAGAATCGTTATCATTGAAATAAAAAAAAATAAAAAACAGTTGTAAGAAAAATAATTTTAAGGTTCTTTTGATGTGACTATTTTTTGTGAGTTTTGAAAAATAATTTAAAAGTGAGTAAAACGTACCCTACCATTAATATTGAAACCATATGCTTTGTTTCGTACAATGTGTTTAAATCGGGTTGTGGTTGCATGGCTCAGACTCACGGATCAGAGGTCTGAGGTTCAAACCTCACTCTATCTCAACTTGGTTTCCATTTTTTAATAGTGAGTCATTATTTACAACTCGTTGGAAATGACCCCAAAATTGAAATATTTGGTAAAGTAAATTTACAAAAAAAGAAAACATCTCATTTAATGTTAGTAAATATTTGTATATTTATTTACTTATTTATTTATTTATATATACGCCCAATAGGCATTTTTATGGACACATTTATACATAGAAAATTATTATAACAAAACTAGAAAGACTCAATGGTTTATAGTAGACTTTGTGGGAGTGGAAGCGGGAGAGGGGTGTTTATAATTGAATTTGATTCAGTGATCGTTTGAAAGAAGACAACTTGTTATAAAAGAAATCAAGACTGGTATGTTTGTTGGCAGACCTAAGAATTCTGGGCATAGGGGAACGAAAACCATAGTTAGTTCTATGGATATCGGTATGAAAGAGTAAGTTTTGTCTGAGGTTTCTGGTTGGGATATTTAATTTTATTGAGCTCAGTAGTTCAGGCGCATCAAAAAGTGAGTTGAAAATTTTAAATAGGACTATAAGGTCGGATTTATTTCGACGGTCTTGAAGAGAAGATATATTTAAGGTAGTTTCTAACTCATTATACGTATATAGGTCTCTATATAACCACTTACCGATTTTTCTATGTCTACCGGTTTTTCTAAGGACAGTAATTACACTTAAATGCCAATAACCCCATACGCGTTTACCATAGTTGAAATAAAAAAAACAACGTGCTGATAAGGCATATGGTATTAGAAGGTACTACTAGAAGATACTAACGTGCACGAGTACGTCTTAAAACTGGTAAGCATAGAAAATTTGGTAAGCGGTTACAATTACAATAATTAAATATTCACTAACATTTTGAAAAAGTACATATTTTTTACATTTATCTTTTATTAAATTTCTTTTTTATAAATTTTATTAAATTAAATTATTATTAAAATAACAACGCAATAAATTTTGAAAACTTCAATATCACCTTTATCATAATTTCTTGTGTAATCATACATTTAATAAAGGGTACATTTTTTACTGTTTAGCTGTATGAAGAGTAGAAGGTAAATATTAAATTCGGTAAATATCAAACGTATCAAATTTAGTAAATTTTTGTGTCCAGGCAGATAAGGAACACAGTTTTGTCTCTAAAATAGAGCCAAAACCCAGGACGGGTGTTTTGACTCGTTGTATAGTGGCTGGCGCGTTGTTCCTGGATTGACACCTGAAGCATAAGGCTGATCGTCTTACCTTCATGTAACAGATAATTTTTAATGCAATGAAAGAGAGATGGTGATGATATTAAACAAAAAAGCCTTTTTTTGGTGCTAATAATACATTACTTTATTTGTACCATGTTTTAGTATACCTACGCTTTATTACTTGAAAATCCTTTGAAGTACAGTAGAACTCCAATAATCCAAACACCGACTATCCGAATCGCTTGCAGAAATAAAAAAAAATATATAAAAAAATACGGAAATATTATTATTACCCGTGAGTATTATTGCGAGTTATTTACAAATATTATAGTGAGTTATTTACTAGTATTATTGTGAGTTATTTACAAATATTATTGTGAGTTATTTACAACTAGTTGAAAATGGCCCTCAAAATAAAAATAAAATAATATGTAAAAGTGCAGGCTTTTTATTAAATTTTTTAGAAGGTAATTTTTCATTTCCAATCATTCGTTTTTATTTTCAACATACGAGTACATACAGTAAATAATTTAAATAGACCCCCTTTCCGAAATATCTAATTATGCGATTATTTTTTTATCCGAATGGGGTCCGGTTTCAATTGATTTGGATAATTGGAGTTCTACTGAAGAAATAAATATTTTTTTGGTATGTCCTGATGTTTGTAAACAAGTACTGGATATTACATCTTAGAAAGTTCAAAGATTTTTTTCCTCTTTCCAAAACGTCTATCTAACTATCTTTGCTCTAATACTAATATGTCGTAAATGCACACATGCGCTGTACTTCATTCGATAAACTGTGTCGTAACAGTATATTCTCTCTATCTACGTAACTGCACATATTTTACATCGAGCCCTGAGTAAAGAGAAAAGTTAACAAAGGCATTGAACAGTGGCGGATGTAACAAAAGTGACCCTGTTCTTCTAAAGGACAGAAAAAATGAAACAGAAATAAGCGGTAAATTTTCCCATTACACTGATTTATCTCTTCGCCTTCGTTGCAAATAAAAAATATAGAAGCGAAATGACTTTTTTAAAGTATTTCACAATTATCATTTTCCTATCGGCACCCAGTGGTGCATAGTGGACCATAACCTTTCTATACCGTGCCGCCTTTATTTGGCAGGTTCCTCGATCCTCATCAGATATGAGCGGATAGTCTAGGTACCACGCAGTGTCCATATGGGACCTGTTCTAAGATTCTCTTAATCGTCGAACTCTCCGTATTGATTTAGACCTCGGCTAGAGCCTGTTAATTGATAGACATTGCTCTCGCCTGAAAATCTTGTTTTAGCCTGTCACTATAAAAATTTTGCTGATCAATTCAACTGGTTTAATGTATCATTGCTTAAAGACTTTATGTTTATTGTCTTATAACTCATCACTGGTGGTATTCTGAACGCAAAAGAGAGCGTAGAAAACGCACTTTCAACGTGTATTTACGTACCAAATACACGCTAACTTCATTCTTCTATTCTTTTAAAAAAAACTTCTCGTCATCAACATATAGTTAATCTTGAGGATCGTCGTTTGGTATTAGATATGGGGATTTTAGATGATATTCTTAATGGACGTCTTGACAGTCCTGTTCTGGTTTCTGAGTTGGCCCTTAATGTACCTGGCTACCGCACCCGTCACACGAATCTATCTCTTTTCCATGTACCGACAGTTCGCACCAACTATGCACAGAACTCTCCTCTGATTCGCTTGGCGCGTAATAACAATGTGTTTTTTAATAGCATAGATATATTTAACTGCCGTAAACCCACTTTTAAAATAAGAATTAAAAAAACTATTATTTGAAAACAATTCTGTTTCTTTATAAAAAAAATATTTTTACACAATAAATTTAAGATGTTTCCATTCCCTCGTATCAAAAACACATTCCCCTTGTCCATAAACCCACTCTCAAACCCATATCCATCCTTAATTCCTCTTTCTTCTCTAACTCATATAGTGTCCATGCGGCTCAACTGTGGAATCATCTCCCATCCACCATCAACGATGTTACTACATTATCTCTGTTTAAATCACGTCTGAAGAAACATCTCCAATCTCTTTCGTAATCTCTCCTCCTTTCCCTTTTCCCCTTTTCTCTTTTTTCCTTATTCTCATTGAGTGATAGTTTTGATTTAAGGGAATTTATAAACAAATACGTTTATTTCTATTTTCATATATCTTAAGCTTTTTAATCTTTTTTTTCTAATAAATTTGTTCTGTAACTTGAATCATAAAAATAAAACGTTTATTTTACTGGTTGGTTGGAAAAAAATGCCATTTGGCAATAAGCCCGCCAATGTACAAGTAACATTATCTACAAAAGTTATACATACACTCACACACATATTCACATGTCTAACAAAACCACACTCCACTCACTTATCCACGCATCCTCACACACAATAACTCGCACACATGCACTTCTACATGTATCAATATCTAACTGAACTGGATTTTTATAATTATATTTATGTGGAAAACTGATTTGACTAAATTTTATGTTTTTTTTAATAATTTTGTTTACATTTTTTTGTATTGCTGTTTTTTTTCTGAAAAAACAAAATAGAAAAATTAAAATTTAATCTCTTCGCGCGCAACTCCGTTCAGAATACCAGCCCAGATTATGTCAACAGATCACAAAATACTTCAGATAAATATTTGCAACAAAATACACTTTACAATTTATTGTGTCATTGTTTTCGAATTAGATTTTTTTATCAATGTATAATTAGTACAACTGATAACAAAGAAGTTGATCCAAATATGCTGATAATGTGTATATATATGGTTTTAGGACTGACTAATTATGATAACAGTAACTGATTTATAATATAATCCGCGATTCTAATATCCGAATTCCATAAAATTTATAAAAACATTCTTAAAATATTGATAGATCTACATATATAACATTACACATACGTCAGTCAGACGACAACAAAGCAACTCCCTCCCCCTGACGCGTGGGAAAAGTAACATCAGAACCAACTATGCCTTTATTCTAGGGGCGTCATTATAATTTCTACGGGAGTGCATTTTCTCACATTACTTGCGCGTCTAGTTGGGACAGAAATGCATTCAACCGATAGTTATCAGCAATTTCCAGATTTTTCGAAATCAAATTGTAAAATGTTGATCTGATTGGAGTAATCACCTGTTATTGTCGCAAATGTTAAAAATATTTTTACGATTATAACAAAAAACGGTCAAATGTACTTTGAAAGTGGACATTTTTATTAACCTTAAAACTGTAATTTAGATTATATTTATATGTGAAGTACTTATTTTATTCAATATATTAAAATGAAATACCATGTCTTCTTCAGGGTTAATTACAAACTAATATAATTTATAACCAAGTGACTGGTAGCACCCCAGTGAGGTCACATTATTTTTATTAATAATCGTAGTTTATAATGGAAAAAAATACATATAAATAAATATAATATATTCAATGAAATGAACAAAAAAAGTAAAAAGTTCAGTCAGGAATAAAACGTATTTAAGAAAGAAGTGAAAAGTTATATTTATAATTGTTTTTTTGGTTTAGCACTGATTAAAAACACGTTTTTGCTTTATTTTTATGTAATTTATATGTAATAAAAAAAAATTAAGAATTTAAAATAAAACAGAAAAAAAATCAAAGTACTTTAATTCCCATAATGGACACAAAAATTGTTTTTCTTTTACGTAATGGAAAACGTTAATGTGAATATATGTATTGAATTTATGTAAAATTGTATTTAGTGGTAATATTGTATACTTATATTTTTTTACTAGAATAAACTTTATATAAAAATTTACACAGTGTGGGTAGAGTGAGTGTGGCTAAGGGAGAAAAGAGGGGGTAGAAACTGGGGGTTTATATGGGCATTTAGGGAGAAGGAACATATTCAAAATATGAGTATTGCTTGAATTGATTTGATTATCAATAATTTTAAAATTGGTATTTAGAACCTTCCTAATTTCTAATTCGTTAAGTGTAATTTTTTTTTGATTAATGTATAATATTTCGGTGTTTTTGCCAAAACTAAACCGCAAAGTTAGTGCTTCAAACAGTACAAACATTCGTTTTGTGGTGATTCATATACCGTATTTTTAAGACCCAAAAATGCACTTTTTTACTCTTAAAATTTTACCAAAAATTGAGTGGGTCTTATGGTTCAATGCGTCTTATCGTCCAAAACATTTTTTTATTTTATTTGAATGATACATTTTGAGATACGTTTTATGGTCCGGTGGGTCTTATCGTTTGCAAAATACGGTAGTCAAATAAAAATAAGATCACTTGGTTTTCAAACATTAAATATACACTTAATGGCCGATTGGCTTCAGCAACTGTGTGGTCTAATCAATGTATATTTTAGAAATAGTGCAATTTGTATGACTGAGTGAGGGTCGCCCCCTCCATGTAGGTACTGCCAGCTGGACCTGCTTTCATTATTTTGTTTTTAAAAATGTAGCTTTTGCCTGTAGGTAGAAACTACGTTTTATACTCGTAGACAGATCGTAGAAAGACAATTCAAAGACTTATTTAAATAAAAGAAGACATAATACTTTTTTTTAAACTTTTTTACTCAAGTCATGTTATGTTTTATCTGGATGGAGTAGTCATTATGATCATGTACTTCTCAATATTGATTTTAAATGAGTTTGCAATAGTATATTTCAATAAGTCAGAGGTAAGTTATAGTGAACTTTTTTGTTGGAATGAAATAATTAGTTTGTTTTACCGTGGCTTTTTTGTAAGATTGCGTGAAATTGATTGAAATATTCACTTCCATTGTTTTGAAATTTAATGGATAATATGATGAATACAAGATTATACAAATAATTATTAAATTAAATAAATAACTGAATGAATTAACCGTGACAGGAATTTATATTATGTGGGTATTTGAAAGTCTAAGAGAGAGAGAGCAAAAGGCTAACTGAACTGAAGCCGACACGGGACACGGAGATTTCGAGCAGTTCCGGTGTGCATTACGCGGTGTTGTAAGCGGTAAAAATGCAGCGTTAGTGCGTGCCTGTATATATTGCAGTATTTATGTCGATTGTACTGATTTTTTACTGTCTTGCATTTGTTCTTGGTGTTAGTGATAATGTTGTTGTCCATAGAAGTATATAACTAGAGTAAGCACGAGCGTTCAAAACATATGTGGTCCCTCAACCTGCGGGCAATTGGCATATGTTTGATAGAACGGACTACAGTCGCGTAGTCCCCGGCTAATTTTGAACTTTCGTCTCCTCGCAATTACTACAATGCCTAGATGTACGCTAAGATACTGCACAAATTGATCTAGAAATCGGTGGTACAACCTTTCACCGGTGGTAAGTAATGTTCTTATCCTAATCAATACTTGTTTAAAACATCTATTCCAACAAACGTCTTAGTAATATGTTACTAATTCGTGAATTATCTCCTGTCTCTGTCCTGCTCAGTTAGTCGGGCGTATAATGAAACGACAAACAAAGGTGACGCGTATGCCGAAGGGAGCAATATACTGAACGGAACTTATAGTAGATCGATGTAAATAGTCCGTGCTTTTTACTGTACTACGTGTTTTGTTTGCCAAAGTCGACGTGATATGACGTGACGGCACTTGTTCCCAATGCTGGTCATTCCCTTTCCATTAGGGACGACTTTTTAGCTCAGATATATATGGAGTGTCATCTGTTTATATTATATCTCAATGTTGTTGTCTGACATACATGTAATGTAAGAATTTTTCGTTACTGTTATGTGTTGACGTTGGCTTTGAATCTTTAACAACGTAATTTTAGGTACTTTTTTTACCGTCTGAATCCTTGTCAAGTATTTTACAATAAATTTTTAAAAATTCCTCAATTCTTGTTGTATATTTACTTACCATTTTAATCTGGGTGTCCTATAAATGGTTAAATGGTGACTTTACACTCTGATCTTCAAATATTATCTTAAATTGTTGAATATTTGAGATATTAATTCATTATCTAATAATTTACAAAATGTAATAAACGATAGCCATAAATACCTAAATCTATAATTGCAGAAATACCGCTATCTGGAAAAGTGCAATATCAAATTAATTCGAGGTAAAAATCATAAAACATGCTTTCTTATTTTTAAGATCTTCAGAATAATAAATGTTTTATCATTGTTATTTTACAAATCATTATTTTACTATGCCAAATGATAAGGTTGCATAAATCGACGAAAAGAAATTGAGTATAAGTTTATTTCCCTATATGCATTGAGATAAAATATATAGAGAAGACACTCCATACAAATCCGAGCCAAACAGTTGCCCCAAAGGAAAGGGATTGATCAGTGGAGGGAGCAAGTATCCTCACGTCATCTTTGTTTGTCGTTTCACTATACGGCCGGGCCGACTCACTGAGCAGGACCGAGACAAGAGATAGCTTACGACTAATAAATACTGGTAACATATAAATATAACGTTTTTTAATATTTAAAGACCTATTTTAAACAAGCATCGATTAAGATAAAACATTACTTACCCCTGAAAGGTTGTACCATTCATTTTTTAATCTTTTCCAGATTGATTTTCGCAGTATCTTAGCATACTCGTACATATATATACAAATATACATTTAAGTAATTGCGAGAAGAAAAGTAGCCGGAGACTTCTCGCAACAGACAAAAGTCCATTCTATCAAACATATGTCAATTGGCCGCAAGTTGAGAGACCATATTTTAAAAGCTCAGGCATACTCATTAGAATGGGCTGATGATGTATGAAGTTTTTTTAGACATCAAAGTGAAAGGCGTCTAAAAAGATGCATTTTGGATCACATTGAACGTAAACATTATTAAAAAAAATATTCCACACTTCTTTTGGCCTTTAACCGAGGTTTGAAGTTTATCAATGTCTGAACATTTTGTTAATTATCTATGTTGATGAAATTATTTTTTTGAAATATTTAAGTAAATAATAAGAACTTTAGAATTTTTCTTTTTTAAAAAACATTTATTTTGATATTGAAAACGAAAATCATATAATTTAAAAAAATTCTTAAATTCTAGGTTCAGTTATGCTTTTAATTATGTTTTTTTTTGGAGGTAAAATAAATGAAACGGTTATTCATTGGAAATAGCTAAAACGGTTTTTAAACTAAGTCTAGCCGCAATATTAGTGTATGCCCAAATGTTTGTAGACAAAATACTGGGTTTCACTTTGGATTGGAGGGGGTTAAATCCACTCTTTTGTCTACGAACATTTGGACAAACTCAAATATTGTAATGCAACCAACTGGTCCAAGAATAAGTTTAAAAATTGGAAATCGTTTTCGGGCTGCGCCTAGTAAAAGAAATAATTCTGTCAGATAAATCTCTTCACAACAATAAAGGTTTCAGCTCTTTAACTTTACTAAAATCATCAAATGGAAGAATTTAATAAATATGGAAGTTCAAACATATGCAAAATGGTGAATGTTACACAATGTGTAAAGTAGCCACTTAAACCAGCCGATGACAGGTCGTAAGCCCTGTAAATGCCTAGATTTCCATATTCTCTTCTTTAAGATATTCTCCATCCCTGTTGTAATTTGTTGAGTCAGGATATTAAACTACACTGTTTCTAAAAATACACGTAAACTGTTAGGTAGCGTAACTAGTTAGAGAACGTGAAATTTTTTCTTAAATAACAGTTAATAAAGAAGCGTGGCTCGTAACAAGAAACACTTTCATTTAATTTTATGAAACAGTTCCAGCAGTTGCTTGTACTGGATTTTTTGTCCACGCTGCTCCAAATTGTCCTTTAGAAACAGTTTCACAAAACAGTATAATTTGTGGAACAGTACAAACCCCTTTCCATGGAATGATGATTTTACCAGTCAATTGTCTTTTGTATGCTGATGATGCCATGCTTCTTGCTAACAACAAAGAGTACTGCAATTCTTGGTAACAAAGGTCTATGATATATGTGAGGGGCGCGATTTCCTAATAAATGTCGATAAATCGAATTTGATGGTTTTTGAAAGAAATTAAAGTATGACTAAATGTGAAATAACTGTGAATGGGGTCATACTAAAACAAGTAGAGGAATTTGTGTATCTGAAAAGTATGTTTACTAGGGATGGAATGACTGAGAAATATATTAAAAGAAGGGTGAGTGCCGGGAACAGAGTGAACGGTGCACTTAAATCAACCCTTAAATCAAAATTAGCAGTTCACAATGGAGTCCTGGTCCGGACTCTGATACATGGGAGCGAAGTATGAAAGTAGGCTGAATGCTGTCGAAATTTTATCTCTCAGGCGACTTTGTAGTAAAAGTATGTACGATAGATGCACAAATGTCGAGATCCGTACATTATGCAAGGCGGAGATAAGCACTATCGACAAAATCAAGAAAGGATCTCTGCCTTGGTTTGGACATGTAGAGCGAATGAATGAATGAATAAAATATTTACGACGCGAATGCTGATGGAGGCAGAAATAGAGAAATATCGAGAAAGACATGGCATGACCAAATGGACTTGTTTTAAGTCGGAATAATGGGCGCGCTTGCATGACAAGAAGTATGAATGCAGATGAAGCGAGATATGTTTGCAAAGATAGAGTGATGTGGCGTTCTATCTTTTCTGCCATTTTCTTACGGGGAAACGGCGAGTGATGTTTGATTTTATTTATTTATTTTTTTGGTTGAAAACTTTGATTAAGTTAGGTTAGGTTAGGAAAATGTTGGGTAGGTTTTTAATTTCTACAGTATGTAACTATATTTAAGGCCTCTAATGGGGTTGTTATGAAGCCAATTGACAGATATTTAGATCTATGAAATAATTTACCACAACCCATGACCACAGTTATTTACAACTAGATAAAAATGTCCTCAAAATACAATGTTTGAATCAATACAAATATTACAAAATTCTTTTTTGTTTCTGTTTTTAGAAAATGTCAGATCTTCCAGAATATACGCTGGCGGAGATTGCAACCAAGACGGGGAAAAATGATGAACCCTTGTGGATCGTCATAAGAGACAAAGTTTACGATATCACGAAGTTTGTGGATGAGGTGAGATAAATGGTATATTCAGTAATGGCTAAATAAATTAAATGACCAAGCGTGTGAAGAAAATGGGCAAAATCGTACATTTAAAAAAAAAAAAAATATTTATAAATCATACAACACAAAGTATTTTACAAGTATAATACGTTGAATGACATTTTCAGGAGTCACAACAACTCAATTCGAGACATAAATAATATAAACATTTAGAAAATAACACGTATTGTGAATAACAAAGAAACAAAGTAAGTTTAGCACCTTTATAACTAAATATAGCACAGCAATATATATGCCTAAAACCTTTTCTTTCACAAACAGAATAAATATATATATATAAAAACGCTTTTAAGTATAAAAAAGTAGTGAATTTACCAAGGGAGATAAGGTCATTAACACATGCCATGGAGATGATGCTGCCATAGTGATGATGAGAACATATCCATCTTAGTTATGATCAACGTTTGTAAGGCATTTACACGGCTTATGACCTGTCATATTACTTCAATTCTTCCATGTGTTGATTTTAGTGAAATTAAAAAGCTGAAACCTTTATTGTTGTGAAAAGATTCACCTGACAACTTTCCAATTTTTAAACTTTTACTTGGACCAGTTGGCTTCATTACAATATTTGAGTTTGTCCAAATGTTTGTAGACAAAAGACTGGATTTCACCTCCTCGGGAGTCATTAAAATTATCAATTACAACAGCTGTACAAATTACAACATTCTTTGTAAACATCAAACAACGCTTAGCGAAACAATTGTCAAAAGTCTTCTTGCTTACAGGGCTGTACTGATGATAGGAATACGTTTTTAGAATATAATAAGTGAGTCAATATTATTTTCACATTCCCCGAAATCCAGTGAAAAAAAATACCTATGTTGATTGTAAACGTCAAAATACAAACAATTTTACACACCTAAAATGAGTATCCTCCAATTTTTGGTAGTATTCGCCTGCTTGCCGAATGCAGCCCTGGTATTAATAAACGAACTCAGTAACTATGGGTACGTTTTCGTCTCACTACTTTTTAAAACATGTTACTCTATGGGGCACGTCTATGTATTAATATGTCGATGTACGTCATGCTAAAAAAATATTTACAAAACATATCTTGAGGTTTTAATTATTTTTTTAACTTATTCTAGCATCCTGGAGGAAGCGATTTCAACTCAGTAGCCGGAAAGGACGCAACAAAAAGTTTCGATGATATAGGACATTCTACCGACGCATCGTCCATGGTCAAGAAATTTCACATAGGCAACGTAGTTCAGGTGTGTCCAATGTCTATACATAATTGTGTATTCCTCTTTTTTCTCTAACTCATGTTTTGACCATGTGGATCGACTGTGTAATAATAATAATAATAAATTTCGACAATTTTCCTGGAGCCGTTTTCGTAAGTAATCACTTCAAGGACGCTGTAAATTAGGGTGGATCGATATTTTTTTTTACCGAATTTCGAAATGAAAGGGATCTAATAGTTGGTTTTTAGATTACTCGGAATGCAAAAAATATTTAATAGTACTTTTGGCCTTCAACCAGGGTTTGAAGTTTTTTTGAAAAAGTTTTTTTTTTGTGCTAAGCCGGCATTCATTTCATATTTAAGTAAGAAAATCAGTGCAATTAAATTTTAAAATGAGCATTAAACTCTATTTAATTAGCGTCTAAGGGCGTAAGTTTCACTTCGTTTTGGGTATGGGTAGCATTGTTTTCGCAATATTAGCCAGGCGCTCAACGGTATCAGTTCCGCGGAGTGTAAACTTTTTTCATTTCGGTAGTTTTAAAACGTGTTCGAATTTGTAATGTGATTAATTTATATCTTCAGTAACAAACAATTTTTTTTTTAAATATAAATAATTGATAAAATATTCAGACAGTTATAAACTTTAAACCTCGGCTGAGGGCCAAAAGTAGTATGGAATATTTTTTCAATAAATTTTGTGTTCAATGTGATCCATAATGCAACTTTTTAGACCTCTTTTACTTTGATGTCTAAAAAAAAACATCAAATATCATTGGTCCACTCCACTGTAAATTATACTTTATTTAAAAAAAGAATTAAAGTCTATCTATAGGCAAACACTTAATAACCATTTACTTGCCGACAAATTTTACAAATCATTTAATATACATATTATGTTTGTACTCCTAAAAATAACCTCTAAAAAGTAGCACTTTTCAAGCCAGCAAACGATTTCTCAAATAAACAAGTTTTCTTTTTACTGAAAAATCGAATCTGTTGCAAAATTATGAATTTATGAAGATAGAGCGTGCTACGTCAAAGGTCCGTTTATTGCAACCCTATCGCCAAATTTGGAACTCTGGTTGCGTGAATGAGGTTGTATTACCTTACCCACAGCAGAACAGGTGGCTGAGCGGAGAGGGAGGCGCCTATCTACCAGCTCTTCCGGAATGCGGAGTTCCTTAAGATATTCAAGAGCCATGCATTGCCTTGTTCATTAACTAACATAGCGTATACTCCATCCGTTCTGAAAAACGTAGCTAGGGAAGACTTCGATGCAACGATGTCATGTGAAAATCCAGCCAGTCTACTAACATTTGGACATACTCAAATCATTGCTGATTAATGAATTATTTTATAATATTGAAATAAACGGTACTTAAGCCTTTTGCATATTAGTTACAAATACAGTTAAATATACATACATGTATGTGTAATAATAAGTAATACAGAGCATTTAAAACAATATTATAATTAACAAATTAATAAAGTCTAAAAAAGATAAACTATATAAAATAAAAAAATATTACCAGTTACAGAATTATCGATAAAAAATGATAATTTGGTATTGGAAATACTTTTAAAAAAACTAAGAAAATAATTTTAAATTACACTTAACGTTAAAAAAAAACAAATTATTTGTACTATTATTTAAAATGAATGCTTAGGTAAATAGTATATATTTACGTATAAAAATAATAATAATAAAAAAATTAAAACTTATAAATAAATTTAAGAAAATTTTTCAAAAATCGTAACAAATAGTTATCTAGAACTATTACCAATGAAATACAGGAGAAGAGCCGTTCTATATGTACTAAATTTCATGTGCAATGAGTCACCAACGTTCTGGTACTCATGATCTAGAGTGTGAAGTATATGGATGACTGTATTTTTACCATATGATGTCGATGTATTGTTGCCACAGTATTGTTAGGTTTTCCGAGTTGTCCTTTTCGGTACAATGAAATTAATTAGTGACAAAATTTCAGGGGTGTCAAACATACAATGGGTTATTTTATATAAATTTAATAAATCAGATATAAATCTCCTATCGCTTGGTCTGAATAATTTCAAAATAAACAAATACAAATTATAATTTAAAAATTCAATACCATTTTGTAGGATTATGTAGGTTATGATTAGAATTTACAATGGTAAGATTAAATTACAATCAACAGCTTTCGAGATTAATCGGCACAAATAGTTCGGAGGTTGACGGTGTGGAAAAGTGAACGACCTCTTTTATGTTTCTTGTGTTATAATTTTTTTTACAGCGCTCTCTGTGGCCGGTCTGAATTTAAACTACCGTTACATATTACATTTTACAATATAAAAAAAAGATTTAAATAAAAATTCAAGTTACAAATGCTTTATTTTTTCAGGCCGAACAAAAGCAAGGAAAGAAAAAAGAAGAGAAGGAAGAAAATAAAAGATCATGTATAGCGATTGTCACGTGTGGTCTTTGTGGATAAAAAACATAAAAAAACAATATAAAATTCAGTAAATATAACATAAAAATGTTTCTTTAAAGTACTACCCGGTACTTACTAGTAGTTTGTGCTAGCACTTGCTAATAGCTTGCGAGGTTTCAGCTCTTTAACTTCACAAACATCAACTGGTGAAAGCATTTAAGGAATACAGATGCTCAAATATAGTCAGAACGGTGAATGATACAAATTGTGTAAAGTGACTTATAATTATTTTTTTTTTTTTCTGATAATATTTCATTGATTCCAAGCTTTCAAAATTTTCCTTCTTTTAAAAAAACCCGCACTATCCTGGATTCAAACTAAAGATATGAACTCTTTTCTATAAAATATTTTTTTCCTTTTTTATTAACCAAAAAAAAAATATCATATAATCTTTTACTGAATATTTTATTTTCTCTCTCTTATATTACACAAAAATATTATAACTGTCCATTATTTATTAAAGGAGCAAAAATTCATAAACATTTTCTTATATACCAACGCACAGGCCATGACTTTATGGAAATTTTTCGTTTACTATTTTCACTGTTAAAATGTATTACATTGTAAATATGCCTTATTTTTTTAATACTCTATTAAAATTTTTATGTATATTGTAAAAAAACAAAAAAAAAAATATTAAAAAACCAGCCAATGACCATAAGCCCTGTAGATGCCTAGACTTCTATATTACCTTCTCTAAAATGTTCTTTATCTCTGTTGTAATATAATACAATAACTGCATTTAAAAAATCAGAAATACTCGTTGGAGATTTCGTTATGATTTTTTTTTACCATACAAATTTTACGTTTAGTGATTTCAACTTTCAACTTTTTCATTTGAGACGTTGTTCCAATTTATGAAGGGGACTGGACATTAGATATGTTTTTTAAAAAGAATCATTGACACATTTCTGGTCATGCGGCTACAAGAGCTGATCCCAGCAGAATGCTCGAACGAGGTTTTCCTGTAGTTTGAATTGTTTAATTCCAAAAACACGTACGACGCTAGCTCAGAAGAATTTTTTTTGTGGCCCCAAGAGTTTTCAATGTCCTGGATGAACATTTTAAGTTCTCCAAAATGAAAAACATTTTCAGGAGTGTACAAGTCTGGATTTGTCCAAGGAAAGAGACCAGGAGACTGCTGCGAGATATTGCATAAATTTATATACTATTAAGCGTGTTGTCCAGAAGACCTTTGAAATAAATTCATTTTTTTGTTAGAATGTTTTTGTTATTATTTAATTATTAATTTATTTATTTATTCATACATCAACAGTTCAAAGAACCTTTTACAAAAAAATAATTTACAGAAATAATCACTGCAGTGCACAATAATTTTGCAGTACATAGTATGAAATTATAGAATAATTAAAACTAAACAATTTAATTAACATATAATACAAACAGTAAAAAAGAAACATAACATTTCTAAATAAAGATAGCAATAACTATGAAAAAATCTTACGTACTACATGTAAATATAACACAGTAAAGTTGAGAATAACTAGATAATAATAATAAAAATTAATACATTAGTGCTTAAAAAGTAAAAGTTTTTTGAGCAATAAAACAAAAAAAAAGTTGAATTACTAAATAATAATACCTCTATTATGTACATGCATCTAATTATGTACATGCTTCCATTTTCCGCTATGTTGTATCCCAACTCAACACAGGGCCTTGGCCTCATAAAGTTTGGGAAACGTTATTATTGTATTTTTTGTAATATGTTTGTATTTAACAACAACAACTTTTTTTTTTTTTTAATTGAAAATTTATTTATAAACCCTTACGAATTAGTACATTCATTTTACATAAAATAATGTCTACATTTTTCATTTATACTCTGTTGTTCAAAATAATATTTTTTACATCTTTTGAAAAGTTTGTCTGAGTCTTTTGTTTAGTTTTGTCTGGTAGTTTATTGTATAATTTCAGTCCCTGGTTCATTATACTTGATTGTCCTTGTCTTGTTTTAGAAAGTTGTATATGGTATTTGTCTGATATTCTTGTATTATGTCCATGTTGACTACAATTTGTTACAAGTTTTAGTTCTTCGTCTACAGTTACATTAGTGGCTAATTTATGAATTAATTTAAATGATTCTAGTTGAAAGAGTTTAGTTATATTTAATTGCTTAGTTTGTTTAAAAAGTTCTCTAGTTGCAGTTAGATAGAGAAGGTCATATACTAACTATAATATTTTATTTTGTTGTCTTTGTAGTCTGTTTGTCATTTTGATATCCTGCTCCCCATAGTAGTTGCGTATAACATATTTTAGTTTTTACATAGGCTTCATACATTAGAATTTTTTCCGTTATTAGAATAAAATTTTTGATTTTTTAAAAAAAGACTCGATAATGTCACTTCACAGGAACATTTATTCAAACTTACTTCAAATGCATAAAAGGCATTTGAATTTTTGATTTGTTTTTTAAGATCTCAAAATGGAGTAAATCTTTAATTTCTCGGACTAGCATCCCTTCCGCAATCCCCTATCCCTTCTCGATAAAGAAAAATGCGATAAAAACGTATTTGACCAACGAAGCGATACGCACCAGACACGGACAAGGGAAGCGGCTGGGTAGGAGAGGGTTAGGGGTTTGTGGAGGGACTGCTTGTCCGAGAAGTTAAGGATTTACTTACATTGTTGGTATTATGTTTTTTTTTTATTGCCTTTTTGAAGTTACTGTCTGTTTGACCCTAAAAAACCGAGTGTAGCGTCCATTTTAATTGAAGTAACATCTCGTTAATTTTATTATACATATTAATTGAAATTTTTCTGGTATTCATTAATATTTCAATTTTAATTATTAATATTGTTGATTTTAATTGTTTTAAAAACATAGAGTTTTGAACAAATGTATCAATAAAGGACTTGCCAAAAAACTGTAAATTTCTAGCTAGTCTAGACCTGCAACAATGACCCTCTTTACGTTGTTAGAACAAACAAAATGACTAAATAAATAACTACCGTAATCATGATGTTCCCACAAGTTGTCAAATACCGTTATTTGTTTTGTGATTATGTACTTCCAAGGTATCAAATATCGAAATGATGATGTATCTAACAAGCGAAATTTATAAATATATAAAAATTGTTATAATGGTGTACCTACAATTTATCAAAGACCGTAATTTGTTCTATTTTCGTGTACTTACCAAGTTATCAAACATCGTAACAGAGATGTACGGAAACGTGATTAAATAGTACCATTTTTATGTTTTTTGTTTGTTTTTTTAAATACATTTAATTGAAGCTTTTAAATTTGTAATTTAATTGAAACAATTTATTTTCTTACCACATGCTACGGATTTATTCAAATGATTTAGAGAATAAGTGGGTTTTAGCTTTTTCCGAAACATCACTTCACTCTCACAGCCTCGCACTTCTGCTGGGAGAGCATTCCACGCCATAGGGCCTGCAACCGCAAATGCGTGTTCATTGAATTTAGTGCGCTGTTTGCGTAGATGTATAATAACTTTTTATCTCGCCGTAGACGTAGCTGATCTAAGCGAAAGACGCCGGTCAGCTAGTTCATTTGGAATGCATAGTTCTCTTAGATATTCCGGAGCAGAGTTGTGCAGTGATTTATACATAAACCAACATTCCACCCTCTGTGGAAAACGTAGCCAGTGTAAATCTCGAAGTAGTGGAGTGATATGACTGAACTTAGAGATTCTGAAAATAAGTTACGCTGCAGCATTTAATACATACTGTAGGCGAGTCATTTTGTTTATTGGTAGACCTGCGTCGATACCATTACAATAATCGACTATAGAAACTACAAACGCATTTATTAATTGACGGGCAGCATCAACTAGCAACTTTTTGCGTATGCATTTAATTTGTCTCAGCTGGTAGAAGCATGAACTTATCGTTCTACTAATTTAAGCGTCAAGAGAAAGGTCAGAATTAAGTAAGACTCCCAGTAGTTTAACGGTGGGTAAAGCGGTACTCCCTACATCGGGTTGTGCCGTATCTTGGATCAAATGAGGAACTTCAGCCCTACGGAAAATTGGATACAAAAAAAATTTCTTAGGCGGGGTAAAAATTAGAGCATTAAATTGTACTACAAAGATTCTTGAAAATGTACAGAAAAAATAATAAAAAATATTTTGATAAAAACGCACTACTTTAAATGACGTCACTGGTTCATGTGAATCAACCTATGATCTGAGAGCTATGGAAAATTTCCGGTCTGCTTGTCGCTTCTGGACCAATACGAAGAACTGAATGAAAATAAGCGGAAATGAACCTTTGACGTTACACGCGGAGTTATTTCAGAAATACAAAACTTTGAAAAAGCGTAGCGCCGATAATGCGATATATAAAAATTAAAAATTAATTTTTGACTTAGTTTAACAGTCTATTAACAAATATATTTTTTTTTAAAAACCACTGAACTTCCTCATTCTGTCGTCTGGCTGAAGCCACCCATAGTTGTTCCGTTTTTGATGGATTTAATGTAAGTTTGTTTTCAGCCATCCAGTTTCCTATTTTCTCGATGCATCCATCAATAAATCAACAAGCACACTTCTCTCGCCTGGTTTGCTATAAAAATAAATCTGTGAATCATCTGCGTAGCAGTGAGACCACAGATGATGTTCCTTAGTTATCAAATATTGTAACGTATTTGTGATGACGTATTTACAAGTTATCGAATGCCGTACAAATTATGCACCCACAAGAAATCAATAGCTGTAATGTATTTTGTAAGTTATTAAATACCATTATTTGTTTTGCATGTATTGTTTACATTTAATGCGACTCATTAATAAGAATTTGGTTAAATATTCTAATCAAATTAAAAAACAAGCGGAAGAATCCCTTTGTATTATTATATTTTACAGTGATGCGGAAAGATTTTACAATAATTTCTCGTGGGATTTGAGGAAGAGAAGTACAAAATAATTAAATTGATTTAAAATCCCAGAAGTGCAACTTTTATACAAAGTTTTTCCATTACGCTAATTATAATGTCATCCGTGTTAATAAAAAACATTTAAATACTATTGTACAGTAAAATATCACTATCCACAATGTTTTGAGTGTTCCCAAATTCAAAACATTAATTCATATAATTCACTCATATGATTCTCACTCGCAACAATAAATGTTTCAGCTCTTTGACTTCACAAACGTCAACGGATGGAAAAATCGAAGGAATCTAGATGTTCAAATAAAGGCAGAATGGTGAATGTTACACAGTGAGTAAAGTGGCCGTTTAAACCAGCCAATGACAGGCCATAAGCCCTGTGGATGTCTAAACTTCTATATTCCCTTCTCTAAAATGTTATTCATATTTTTTTTTTTTTTTTTAAAAAAGAAATATTTGCGTTCTTATGATTTACCCAAATATTTAATTTTGAGGGCCATTTTCAACGAGTTGTAAATAACTCACTATTAGAAAATGGAATTGAGTTGGGGTAGAGTGGGATTCGAACCGCGGACCTTCGGTCCGTGAGTCCGAGACACTAGCCACAGGACCACAACCCGATTTGTTGTCTTATGTTAAAATATTACTATGATTATATTTTATTGCAATTTGTTATTTAGATTTTTTGTTTGATTGTAGAATGTATTGTATTCTGTCAAAACAGTTTAAATCAACATGGCTGCCATCTTCTTTAAACATATTTAAAAAAATAATTTAATAGATTGTCTTAAGTTTCTGTAAGACATTATTTTTAGAGTCCCAGTAGCACAGACCAGAAAGCAATCTTTATTTAAAGTTTCTGAATGTTCCACAAACTCGAATCAAAACTTATATGTAAATAGAACCTGCAATATGTGTATTCATCAATTTAATAAAACTTAAAAACGAAATTTATAAAACACATTTAAGTTACGTCAACAAACATTTGCAACTCTCAATTTCCCTTTTACTGTCACCCTAAAACCCTCGGGAAAAACAAAAAAAAAGGTAGGGACAAGGGAAAGTAAAAATAAATAATAAATAAATCCATCCACCCAGTTTAAACCCCTTTATATCAACAGTGATAGAAAATATTGGTATCTTCTCTCTGGAGCACTAGAACGCCACCTTTGAGGTCAACCATCAACCAACAGTCAACAGATGGAAGAATTGAGAAATGTGGATATTTTAACATAGATAGAACGATGAATTTTTCATAGTGTGTATGGTGACCATATATGGACCAGCCAATGATAAAGCCTGTATATGCCAAGCTTTCCATATTATTTTTTTTTAATATGTTCTCCATCTTTGTTGTTATAACTTATAATTTAAGTAATCAAACACTGATTTGAGTCTACCGAACAATTAATTTAATTTTTACAAATATAAAAACAAAAATTTCGTGACAATTGTTTCGCCTTGTTGGGGTATTTTCAAACGAATGTGAAGATTAGGTGGATTGAATGTCCTTATATAGTTATATAATTTGTGGTACTCGTAACAAATAAAAATAATCCTATGAACAACAGCATGTACATTAATAATAATTGTGGGGAAAACCAATAGTTAAGGGCAAGGCTAAGTGTTTAATAGGTAATGGGGAATCAAGGAATTTATGTTTGAATTTCGGAAAAATTTACAACAAAGTAAGTATTTATTGACATACATGTATGTTTTGTAAATGGTTAATGAAACTTATAGTTTTAGATAATTTTTGCGTAAATTAATAAATCATATCACTATATAAGGAAGAGCATTCAATCCATTATATCTACACATTCGTTTAAAAATACCCTAACAAGGCGAAACAATTGTCACGAAATTTTAGTTAACACCAAATCAATCAATAATTCATTCTTAAATGCGACTCTTGATAACTCTCTATTGCGTTTAATCCTCTCTTCACAAAAATAAACAGTCGGAAGAATGAAAAAATAATGGGTTTTAAAACATGGGCAGGATGGTTGATTTTACACAGTGTGGAAAACGGCCAATTGAATCAGCCAGGTTATAAGCCCAATAAGCCCAATAAATGCTCATACTGTGTTTTTATGACTTCATAAATTGAAACACTCTAAAATAAAACATTCGTTGAAAGGTGTTTAATTTTTATACAACTAAATATGTTATTATCGTAAGCTAAATTCGAATTAGTCAACTAGATTATAAAACTCCCTCTCTTTCTCTCCTCCACCCTTCTACTTTTTTTCCTCATCCCCAACCTTATTACAGTGTTCTTCTTTTTTTATCTTATTCAATATTTTAGGTCTTAAACTTAATTGTGTAATTCTATCATTATATTTGTGAGAAACTTTAACTGGATGTTCTCGTATGTATCTATGTACTATTTTTTGTATTTTATTATTTTTCATTTAACATGTGTTGTTTTTCCGTAATAAAAAATAAAAAATACTTCCCTTTTCCATTTTCAATAATGTTTTTCTCTCTGTTGTAATAAATTTCATTTAAAAAAAAAATAGAAAAAAAACGGGCATTTTTATTTGCAAACTTAAACGGAATAGCACAATCAACAATGCTTTTAGTATAAACAAATGTTTTTTCAGCTTTTTTACATCACAAAAGTCGACAGATGGAAGAGTTGAGGAAATGTAGATGTTTAAACACAGGCAAAATGGTTAATGTTACACAGTGCCTAAGCTTCCTAATTTCCTTCCCAAAATGTTTTCCATTTATGTTGTTATTAATATAGAAATAGTACAATGTTCACAATTCAAATAATATTAAAATATAACAGCAAAAATGAGAAACAAAGTAATGAAAAATAATTATTCTTTCTAATATTGATTATGAATAGCGTAAATGCAATTGATGCATTTAAATTAATGAGATAAATGTCCAATTATCCCAAGTAAAGTGTTCCTGCATTGCAACTATCAATATTTAATGACTACTTTATGGGACGACATTATAAATCCTTTTTACGAGGTAACATATACGTAGAATTCATATAACTAACTACATCGGGGTGAAACTACAATAGAAACCACCCCCAGTGCTAGAAAAGCAGTCGCTCGGACAGTTTTTTCCCATTTTAGAATTGAAGACTTTGTTTTAAAAATCTCAATTGTCACAAACCCGCATCTTTTAAATAAAGTGTTTAAACTGAATAATACAGTTTTACTATGTCTTTCAATTAAATAAAACCATTATTTAGTGCACTGTACAGAACTTGAAAATTTCATAAAGATTGTAGGTATATTTTTTCATAAAAATATTATATTAATGTCAGCCTAAAATTTGATCATATTAGGCGATATTTGGACTCTTGTGGGTTTCAGTGTAAGCTTTGAAGAAATTAGGATGAACGGTTGAAATAAAAAAAGCGTTTTATTTTTTATTTTATTTTTATTTTATTTCATTGGAAAAATAGCTAAATAAATAATATTTCAATTTATTTCAACAGTGAGGGAAAACGTTTTTGAGAAGGGATATGGAAGTCTAGGCATTTACAGGGCTTATGACCTGTCATTGGTTGGTTTAAGTGGCCACTTTACACACTGTGTAACATTCACCATTCCTACCATGTTTAAACATCCACATTTCCTCAACTCTTCCAAATCACCTACAAGGCAACGCCTGAAAACAATTTTCCAATTTTTATACTTCTTTTACCAGGTAGTAATTTAACAATGTTTGAGTATGTCCAAATGCTTGCAGACTGGCTGGATTTTCTCCCTATGGAGTTGTTTATATTTAAATTTATTTTCACAGAGAGGGAAAATGTTTTTAGGAAGGGAATATGGAAGTCTAGGCTTTTACGGGGCTTATGACCTGTCATTGGCTGGTTTAAGTGGCCACTTTACACACTGTGTAACATTCACTATTCTGCCAATGTTTGAACATCCACATTTCTTCAACTCTTCCATCTGTTGACTTTTGTGAAGTAAAAGAGCTGAAACCTTTATCACACGGGGGAGATTCATCCGGCTGAACCAAATCACCTACTAGGCAACGCCTTACAGTGTGTAAAGTGGCCACTAAAACCAGCCAATGACAGTTCACAAGCCCTGTAGACTAGACTTCCATATTCCTTTCTCAAAAACGTTTACCTATTTACTGTTTTTGTATATTTTTTTTTCATTTAAAATCTGTTGTTTTTCCGAAATATAACAAAAAATATTTCCCTTTTCCATTTTCAATAATGTTTTTCTGTCTTTTTAAATAAATTTAAATATGAACAACTCCATTGAGAGTAAATCCTGTCAGTCTGCAAGCATTTGGACATACTCAAACATTGTTAAAAAAATAAAACTTCATGTCTATTTGAAAAATCGATTTGGCAGATACCTGTTTTCAAACAAATTAATGTGTTTTCACAAAAACACCGAATTAAAAAAAAAAACATTTGAGGTACCTAATTTTTCAAAGACGTATTTGGATAGAATGATTTTTTGACCTCATAGACGGAAAAATAATTTTGGAAAATTTAAGACATTTAATAATTTCAGAACGAGGTCTTTAAGTGCAATCGTGTGTTTTATAATGTAGGAAATTTACTCGATAGACCGAAATAAACATTAAAATGCTTACATTGATAGCATTAAGCTTCAATCGGCTACTTACAAATGCAATTTAAATAATCAATAATTGGTTTACATATATTTGCGTAACGGACTTAGACGAGTAAAATGCATTGGCCCCATTTCAGTGTCGAAAGTTCAGTTGCGTTAGTATGGATCTAAAGCATATCTATTCCGTAATAAGTCGTAACGACTTATTACAAGAGATAGTATCAGTGCCTCGATTATGAACGCTATCTTCATCTGTATATATCGAGACGGTATACTTAACTTCTGTACTATCTGTATCTTACCTCGGTATGTTCTACCTACTTGTCATATTGACATCATATGATCGAAACAAGCCAATGGAATGACTGCAAACAATTAATCCGCGTTTCTTACGTCATTAACATTAAAAAAAGTTCTTATTTATATTTTAAAAATGCTTCTTTAATGAAAAGTTCTTACTTTAAAGCGATTATTAACTCCAATAAATTCGAATTCAAGTAAAAAATGCTGGCTTGAACATGAATTTTGCATGACTTTTGGAAATCACCTCGACGGTACGCTTAACGATCGTCTGTATGTATCTACCGATTTCTTCTGATCGACTACAAAGCCGGCTCCTATAACGTCTTGATATATACACTTGGAAATAAAGTAAAATAGATGGAAAAAATACAATAACTAAATTACTTTTTTAGAGTGGTAACTTTCTGACGCATATAATCTGTGTCTGACGCCTAGATACTCTTATTTGTTAATAGGAGAGAACCTAGCGACATTACTTTCACATCTAGGCGTTCGTTTTATTAAAGTGACAGTTATGTCGGAATTTAATTTGACTTCAAAACATACTTATTTCTCTCTCATATTTTTAATAGGCTTTTAAGAAAAAAAATGCCAACCTCAAATCGATTAATTTTTTTTACTAAATCATAATTAAAGGAAAAAATTGCTCGGTAGAACAAAATTCCCTAGAGAGCTGTTAATATTAACATATTACATCAGAGATGGAGATCAATTTAGAGAGCTAAATATGGAAGTCTGGGCGTCTACAGGACTTATTTTTTATACCGACCAGTTTGAAAGCTACACAAGCTTCTTTATCAAGGTTTAATTAACTAATGAGTTCTGTCCAATTTTATTTTAAAAGTTATTAATAAGTATTACATCGAATATGCAGCCAATAATTCAAATATTTTTGTCATGTGGTTCTTATAAAGATGGAAAGAGTGAAGTGAGATGGGTGCAATCTTTAAAACTAGACTGGAGTGGACTAAATGAACTATTGATATTATTAATATTTAAAGCAATAACTTTGTGGTTGAAAATTTGACCAAATGTTACTAAATATTCGTATATAACTATTTACTGAATTTTTTATGTCTAACGGTTTCGTAGTGGGTTTTGCATGTTGGTTTAATTGGTGTCCCGACGAAGAGACGGGTACGTCTCGAAACCGGTAGACATAGAAAATTTTTATTTTCAACATGAAAAACTTTTAATCCAGTGTCTTTGTTGAAATAATTATTTTCTATCAGATAGTTAGCGTAATTAGATTTTTTTTTTTATTTCAGCATCTTAAGTGTTCTTTTACTCTAATATGAAAGTTTCTATTAGTTTTTCCAACGTAGATTGAATCGCAATCGTTACAATTTAATGAGTATATGCCAGATTCATTATTTATTTATTTATTGATAAATTTATTGCAACAATAACAGGGAATCTATATAAAACCAATTAATGTAAAATGAAAACGGAGTGTTTTCTGTTTATTAAAGTCTCCATCTAACATGGCACAGCCTGTTCTAAGATGGAGATTTTCTATCTTTAGAGCATAAGTAGTCCTATACTAATAAAACAATAACTTAAAAAAGAAAAACTAAAACTACTTAATTATAAATGCCTAGCTAATCAAATGTAAGAAATTAAAAATCGTTATTATACAAATATAAAGTATATATATGTGCCAAGAATACATGTTACTTAAACATTAATAAAACAGATATAAAGCAATGAAATACACAAAACATACATTATATTTGAGGACTTTATCTATGTGATTTTTTAACAATGTTTCTATATTATTGGTTGTGTAGAATGCAGGTTAAATGTTCGAAGGTAGGGAATGAGATAATTGTTTAGAAAAATTGACATAATAAACGATTATAAAAATTTGATTTGTTTTTTTTTATTTTGAAACTTTAAAGAAATCGCTTTTGAGAATATCATTATTTGGATTTACTCAGTCGGATATTATGACGGTTTGGGACCCGCAAAGTTGTCCCAACTGTATTATACTAACGATATGGGCTATTTTATTTGCCTCTTAAGCTCGGGTTTCCTAGGACAGTGGTGCCCGTATTTTAACGGCCGTAGTGAACATTGATGCGGTTGACAGCCGTCGTAACGGTGACTAGAGAGTGGTTTCCTATAAAAATGGTGTTGATAACACCGTTAAAAAATAAAACCACTATCTAGTCACCGTTACGACGGCTGTCCACCGCATCACCGTTCACTACGGCCGTTAAGATACGGGCACCGCTGTCCTAGGAAACCCTAGCTTTAGGGTAGTTACTCTAACTTGTGGTAAAACTTTTCTTTGGGACTCAGAACGTGTTCTTAGCTAAGTAAATATTGTTTCTTTACTCATAATAAATTATTTTTTACACTTCTTTATAAATTTGAATAAATTATTTTAACTTTTAAATAATCTAGTAAAGTAGGAAAAACAAATGTTATTTATAAATAAATAATCGTAAAATATTATACCACAACGTTTTTAAAACATGTTTTTATATTAGAAAAAAAAAAGTAATTGTTTATCTTTTATTAAGTTTACAATATCAATCTTTTATATTGATAAAAATTCTTGAAATCGCCGCACAATGGAATAACATACTGCGTAACATTTACCATTCTTCGTTTTGTTACAAAGCGTGTAGAGTGGCCACTTAAACCAGCCAATGACAGGTTATAAGCCCTGTAAATGCCTAGACTTTCACACTACCCTCTCAAAAATGTTGTACCTCTCTGTTGCAACCAATTTAAATATAAATAAAATTGATCCCAAAAACTAACCTACTAGATCTCAACACAGCAGTAATTTTACATTTTAAATTATAAACAATGCAAAAATAAGCAACCCCATTTAAAAAAAGTAGATTGAATGCGGTCTGATATACTTTAACAATATTTAGAGTTTGTCAAAATTTTTGTAGGCTAGAAGTGAATTAAACTCCCCGTGGAGCTGTTTATATTAACATATCACAACAGAGATGAAGAACATTTTAGAGAAGGTTATAAAGAAGTCGAGGAATCTATAATATTAACTGCTCCCGGGGGAGTTGAATCTAGAGCTACTATAGAGTTATAATGGCCTAAATTCTCCAATGACCCGCCATTGTTGTATTGTTAACTCAAGACAGGATCTGGACTTTTTTGGTTTAAGTTTACAACGATTTAAACGAGCACTAAATAAATAGTCCAGATCTTGTCTCGATGTCCCTTATGTTTGTCAATGCTTCTTTCTGTTTTCTTTAAATGTTTTAAACTTCTCTTTTATTGTAATATTTAAACCTTATAAATTGTATACATGGACAATGTCCGTTAATAAATAAATAAATAAATAAATAAATAATATTTGCAGGACAATACAGCTTGGCATTAGATTCGTGATTATTAATTTTAATTAATTGGTATTAGTTTTTTGATCTAAATTGTGTAGTTAATTCAAATGTTTGATAGGTTTAATTGACTAGTTATTTATTTATATATTATATAGTTATAATTTTATTAACGATTACGAGTACTTTAATGAATCCTATATAAAGAAAAAGAATAATAATAATAAAAATAAATAATTATCCGTGAAAATTTGTACAAACTAAAAATATTGTTGATAAATCCACCTGGTCCACGAAAAAGTGTAGAAATTGAAAAATAAAAATTTCAGGCGTTGCCTCGTATGCCGATGCAATAATTCAATTAGATGAATCACACAAGGTTTCAGCTCTTTAACTTCACAAACATCAACAGATGAAAGAATTGAATGAATATAGATGTTCAAATATGGACAGAATGGTAAATGTTACACAGTGTGTAAAGTGGCCACTCAAACCAGCCAATGACAAGTCATAAGCCCTGTAGTTGCCTAGATTCTATATTACCTTCTCTAAAATAGAATTTTGGAAAAAAATTGATCGGAACCAGCATGAACACGATCACAATACTAGAGAAAAGAACAAAATTAGACTTCCATTTAGGAAAAAGGCAAAGTCACAAAATTCAATTTTATTTAAAGCAATTAAAAAGTATTACGAAATGGAAAAAAATATTTATGAAGAAAAAAACATATCAAAATTTAAAATAATGGTCAAGACATATGTGATAAACAATTTATAAATTAAATATATTTTCAATGTTATTATTAGAACACACATAACAATATGTATGATATGTGTGCCCTACTTTAAGATTTAAATAAAAAAAATAAAATAAAAATTCTTTATCTCTGTTGTAATATGCTTGATATATTTCATTATCCAAAATGGTCTTCATCTCTTTTGTAATTTGTTAATCTTAATGTTTCCCTAGGGGGTTAAATCCAGTCTACAAAATTTGGACAAACTCAAAACATTGTTGATGATTCCACCTGGTCCAAGGAGAAATCCAGTTTATAAACATTTGGACCGACTCCAAACATTATGAAAAAAGTGGTTGAAAACAAGGTGTCTTTATTTTAATTAAAATGTATTATATATTTATATATTAGTCAGTATAAAGGGAACCCGTCATGCGTCAGTCCTCCGCGTGTCGGGAGTAGCGAGGCACTTGACGCCGCGCCGCGCCGGTGCGAGCAACGAGGCCGGTCATGTGTGGCCGCGTGAGGTGACGGCTGTGACGCCGCACTGCCGAGCCGGCTCTAGCGCACGCGTCGGGCCCAATTACCGCGCGAAGATTATTCATGACCCGCTTGTTTACCGCGTCACTTTGGACGCTAACGGAGCGATCGACGAATTTGCATAAATAAATTGACTACTCGATCTAAACATGACGTGTATTGACGCAGTCAAGAATCTGGGATTCAAATATACCCCAATAAAATAGTTATAATAAAACACAATGCTGCCACAGTCTTTCAGCCAATGACGAACTTCAGCTTATGTCAGTTGCTTTGCTCGTTAGTAGACCAGTGCCTCGATTATGAACGCTATCTTCATCTGTATATATCGAGACGGTACACTTAACTTCTGTACTATCTGTAACTTACTTCGGTTTGTTTTACCTACTTGCTATATCGGTATCATATGATCGAAATAAGCCAATGAATGACCGCTAAAAATTAGTCCGCATTCCTTACGTCATTAACATTAAAAATAATTATTGTTTATATTTTAAATAGTTTTTTTGATAGAAATTGCCCACTTCAAAGCGATTATAAACTCCGCTAAATCTCAATTCAAGCGAAAAATGCTCGCTTGAACATAAGTTTTAAATGACTTTTATCCATTGCCAGAACGATATGCTGAACGGTCGTCTGCATTTGTCTACTGAGGTAGTACGTAGCGATTACAAAGCCGGCTCTCGATACGTTATCTCAGAAAGATAGTGAAACAGATGGAATAAATATAAAAACAACATTTATTTTTTACAGTGGTAACTTTCTAACTATAGGACAGAATCTTACGAGATTATTTTTGCGTCTAGCCGCTCGTTTCTCATAATCTGACAGTTATGTCGGAATACAATTCGACTTCAAAATTTACTTATTTTTTTTTCAAATTTTTAAAAAGTGTCAAACTGATGTACTTACATCAAAACTTGATGGTAGGGGTATATCGGTAGTACACCTTTGTAGTCGGTCGGGAGACTTTTATCTTCAACTATGACGTCATACTGAAGCTATGTCATTATAAAGCGTAGATATGCGTACCGTGACGTACGCTTCTTCTTGTTTCATATCGATGTACCTACACAAAACTTGAAAATGAGAGGTCGATAGTTTATCTTTATAATCGCTAGAGGGAATTTATCTTCAACTATACCGTCAAGGTAAAGGTATGACGTCTTTACTTTCCCATCATAATCGAGGCCGAGAGGGGCAGTAACAAAGGCTATCTTTATCTTATACTTAACTTTTGTACTATCTCTATCTACCTCGGAATGCTCTACCAACTTGTGATCTCGACGTCATATGATCAAATTCAACTAATAATGATGGCGAAAATTTACTCCGCTTTCCTTGCTTAATTGAAAATTGAAATAATTTTATTTTATATTTTAAATAGGCTACTTTGATAAAAAGTGGCCACTTCCAAGCGATTATACTCAAGTGAATCCCAACTAAAGCAAAAAGTGCTCGCTCGAACATGCTTTTTATATTACTTTTGCCAATGAAGAAAATTGGATACAAAAAATATTTTCTTGCGCGCGGTAAAAATTAGATCATTAAATTGTACAGTAGAGTTTCTTGAAAATGTATGAAAAAAATAATAAAAAATATTTTAATAAAAAAGCACTGCTTTGAACGACGTCACTGGTTCATATGAAGCAACCAATGATAGGAGAGCTGTAAAGGATATCTGGTTTGCTCATCGCCAATGAACCGATCGGAAGAGCTGACAGAGAAGAACCTCTGACGCCACACGTGGAGTTATTTCAGAATCACAAAACTTAAAAAAAATCATAGCGCTGATAATACGATACATCAAAATAAAAACGAATTTTTTTAGCTTAGTTTAATAATGTATTCACAAATAAAAAATATGAAAATTATTCAGATTCAGAAATATATTCAGATTTTATTATGCTAAAAACATTGGAGTCCTCCGGTATACCACTATTGAAATAGCTTGTTCTAAAACACCAGTAGTGCAGTAATAATACCCCTGCTTTCAACAAAAGTCAACGGTTTGCTGGTACTAAAGCAGTGGATACCGAATAAATTCCACAATTTTTATAACAAACTACCTCTGACGCAATGATGGATTTTGCACAAGATAAAAGTCTTAATGTCATAATCAACCATACTGAACCATTATGTCATATATTTTGCCGTTAATTTCATTATTTTACTTAGCTTTTTTTCATATACTGTTTACTTTTTAACACTGTTTCATTGCTATTAATATCATTCCATTAAATTTATATTTATCTGTTATTTTCAATAATAATTAATGGCACGTAATTTGATGTTTTTGCCTAAATAAAGTTTTAAAGATACACTGTTTTTCATTCAATATTCTACATAATTTTTATACTAAAGTCCAAAGAGGAATTAAGGCGCGAGCCGGGCGGTTAGAACAAAAAACATTGAAGTCCCATATTTATTTGATTATCCATACTTGAAATGTTTTTTTTCTTAAATATTCTTATCAAAAACCTATAAATAAAAAAAAAAACAGAGAAATATTTGAAACAGTTTTACAACTTCAAACCGCTCTCCTGAACAATTGACCAAATGTGACTTCCAGCATTTCAGCTCTAAGGTACAAAAGTTATGTTTCGGAAAAACCTTCAAATCTGCTTGTACAAAATAAATTGTTTTGCTTAAATTAAAAAGTTAAATTAAATTAATTCATTTACAGAATCACTTTGTTAAGCGCCCTTGAGGTATATATTACAAAAATGAGTTATCCATAATAATAACAATTATAATTTGGAGAGAAAATTTAAATAATAAACACATTCTGTACCTACCCTCAATACAACAGGGCACAGCAGCGAAGTACAGCTTTTGAAAAACATCATTTTGCTTTATTTCGTTTAATCGAATTAATGTTTTTTACCTTTATGTGTTTAGGCCGATGAGCAATATAGCTCTGTGTGTGAAATATAACAAGAACCCTGGACGAGTGTTTTTGAATCGATGGCTACTCTCAGATAAAAGTGCTAAATAACAACCGAGTGGAGATCTTCGTTGTGCAGTGGTTGGCGGGTTTGCCTATTATTATCGAGGTCTTGGGCCCATCTCTCGGCAAGGTGAACGTGAAAAATTGATTTTGAAGGTTTTGTGAACAGAATTTTTCTATCGTTCTCAGAAACGAAACGCCGGTTAAGTCCGGCATCTGAAACAAAGAACTGATTACCTTGTCTTTATGTTACAGATTATAGAAATGCGTTGAATTTATCTGAAGACATGGCATGACCAAATCCAACAAATACTTGAAGACGGACATGTTAAAAGTCGGAATAATCGGCGCGCTTGCATGAGAAGATGTATGTAGAGAAAGCGAGATCTGTATGCAAAGGTAGAGTGATATGGCGTTCTATCCTCTCTGCCTACCCTGGGAAATGGCGTAACGGTTTGTTTAGAATTTTATTTAAAAATGTGGTGCTCCATGCAACACTGGGTGCAATGGCTGGGCTGATGCAGCAAACTTCCGTCGTCATCACCAAAGTACTTTCAAAACGACCCAAATTTTTACCGGACACGAAGCTATGAGAAGTTACCTGTATGGGTTTAAATTAAGGAATGATGACTATTGTCCGTGTGATGATATTTCTTTATAGAGTATTGAACATCTGTTATTTCAGTGCCCATTTTTCAGTTTACAACGCCATAATCTTGAAGCAGAATACAGGAAAGATGGAATATCCTTAACGTCGTTAAAAGTAGTTATCACGCACCATTGATCTTGGACTTTGCAACAATGGTGATTGGACTCATAAAGGTAATAAACCAAAATCAGTGATCGAACATTCCATTTCCAAGACAATCAAAAACAATTTTTTTCCGAGTATGCATGACACGTAAGGCTACTAAATACAGGGGTCCAAATATACATAAAAAATAAATAAAACCACTGGGCGCGTTAAGGGGAATGATGATAAATGATGAATTAATCATTCACATCCCAGCAAAAATGTGTACGCAATGCTCAAAAAATAGTTTTCACTCACGAAATCCCAATTCAGATAAATTGTTCACAAAATTTGAGTGTCTCGTACAAAACCATGAAGAAAATTTTTCCAAGGGTACAATTTCAAGAGTCAATTGAGGCGAGTTTCCCGGGTGTGAGGGAATGAGGGTGTATTGTTAGTATTAAAGCAATATAAAAAGGTGGGTGGGATGTGTACCAATATAGAAACGGGGGAAACTGTTGACTTTCCCCTTTGACAAGTAATCAGGCCGACCAACATATAAGGTCTATCGCCACAACACGGTCCTGTGTGTACAACAATATGTCTTACGTCAATGACACGTAGTTTGACATTGTTAGACAATTTATTTTATGGAAAATCCATTTATTTTATTTTACATGACTCATTTTTATTTGAACACTTTGTACACATCAGTGGCAAACGGTAATTTTATTTACAGGTAAGGTATGAAAAAATATCATAAATTTGTACGTATATAACCTTTATATATATAATTATTCTGTACGTGTGATGTCACTGAACTCCTCCTAAACGGCTTAACCGATTTACGTGCTGTTTTCAGCAAAATGTAGATCTTTGCGCTGCGTTTGTTCATAGATATTAAAAGTTTAAATCGAATATGTAAAAAAAAGGTTAAAAGCATTTTTTTTTCATCGATCTACAAGGGCTGCATTCGACGAGAATTCATATACAAAAAAAGAAAAACGTTGTTTTCTAGTATTAAAAAAAATATACAAATAAAAGACGAGTGATACTTTAATCCACAAATTTGGAATATCCAGTGACTGGTTTCATCGAGGCTGTTATCTTTATTAAGGAGTTCAATGTATTTATACAAAACAGAGATAAGGATAGATAATTCAAAATTATATGAATGTAAATTCAATAAAAATATTTTTATATTAAGGATCATTATCTAATTTTTTTCGGGTTAACTAATGAGTTTATGTAATGCTATTTTAATAGTTATGAGTTTAAGTATTTGATTTTACTTAAACTTACTTTCACATTGCCGTTATTTTCGCCACATATACTTGTTTTACCATTTTTTTGCCGTCCATTCTTTCTACATGACCAAACCATCTCAGAGACCCTTTCTTAATCTTATCAATTAAACTTGACTCAGATTTACATTCTCGTCTGATATCATCATTCGTAACCCTATCGTACATTGATTTCCCACACATCGCATTTCAACCGCGTTCACTCGGCTTTCATCCTTCCTCTGCCAGTTCCATGTCTCACTTCCATACATAAGTGTTGAGACTAAAACTTCGTCGTGCACTGCCAATTTAGCTTCGATCGCCTTATTTTTATTAGCAATTACTGTGCTTAGTGTTTCGTTCATTTTGTTGCCCGCATTCACTCTCCTTTCAACATCTTGTTTTACTCTTTCATCTCTTGAAAACATGCTTCCCAGATACACAATTTCTTATATAGAAAAGAAAAAATGAAATGTTAAATGTGAAAGAAATGAAATTGATAAAATGAGGGATAACTACTCGTACGTGTATTCGCGAAAGCGCTGAAAGCGGTTATTTGTTATTTCAATTTTGTGGATTTGATTTGGAGTCTTTCAAATTCATCAGTGTTATTTATACGCAGGTCTTCTTCAGTTACACGGGTGCTTGTATTTTATCATAATATGTACATATGTAGATTTACTGTTGACGAGAATCCACACGGTTCCTAGAGAACACAATAATAATTCATATCGTGGGATTGTTCCTATTCTGCTGATGGCAACAGTCTGGCTTGCCTCAATATTGGATGCGGAACAATACACCCCCGTTCGCGGACGGATTAGGGAGAATTATGGAAAGTGGTTCATACAACCGACTTCCACTATTATCACGTACTGTTTACTTTCTACCCACATAGCTAACTATTTGGTTTAATTTACATTTGTGTTAAAATCATATTTTTTCCCATCTTGCAATATTACGCGGCGGCATCACGAATGCGCGCGGCGAAAGTGAGGCATAGTGGGGGAATTATTAGACACAGTCCGGTGTATTCAAGTATGAACCCTCCTTCTGGACTATTCTATGACTAAAACTATTAAAAAATATTAAAACTTGAGTACTTTGGGCATGTGATGAGAGGTGAAAAATATAAAATTTTACAAGTCATTCTACAGGAAGACGCAGTGTAGGTAGAAGGCGCATCTCTCGGCTTAAGAACTTGCGCGACTGGTTCCATTGCAGCACTCAGTCCTTGTTCAGGGCAGCTGCCAATAAAGTAAGAATCGCAACGATGATTTCCAACCTCCATCGGGGAAAGGAACCATAAGAAAAAGAAGAAGAAAACTGAAATTTTTTTTATAGCAGCAAAAATTCATAAACATTTCTTGTATACCCACGAACAGGCCATGCCTTTGTGGGAATTTTTTGTTTACTATTTTTACTGTTAATATGTATTTCATTTCTATGTAATTATCCTTTATTTTTTAATGCTCTGTTTTACCTCTTATGTATACTGTAAAAAAAAACAAAAAATATCTAGAAAAATTACCAAGAAAATATCATTAAAAAAATGAATTAATATTTGAAGCACGAATTTTGTATAAAATTATTATATAAACGATGTTTTTAATCAGTGTTAAAAATAGAAGAATTTTTTTTTTTAAAAAGAAATATTTAAGTTCTAATGATTTACCCAAATATTTAATTTTTTGAGGGCCATTTTCAACGAGTTGTAAATAACTCACTATTAGAAAATGGGAATCGAGTTGGGGTAGAGTGGGATTCGAACCACTAAAAAAAAATATTATTATTTAAGCATCTCAAGTGTCCTTTTACTCAAATATTAAAGTTTATTTTAGTTTTTCCAATGTAGATTGAATCACAACCATTACAATTTCATTGGTATATCCCAGATTTATTATATTTATGGACTTTGTCTTTGTGATTTTTTTAACAATGTTTCTTTATTATTAGTTGGGTAGAAAGCCGGTTTGATGTTTGATGGCAGGGAATAAGATAGTTGTTTTGAAAAAATGTATAATCAAATTTACAAAAAACATAAAACCAAAGAATATCTAAGATAAAATAAAATATCAGGTTGCTCACGGTTTTTGAAGGAAAAAAAAGAGGTGAAAAAAATACAAGGCAGACAATGAAAATAAAAATCGTCAATAAGTTTAAATTAAAAAGTTAACTCAAGAAGCTTGTGTATCGGATTATTTGTATGTAATTACTTTGTCGATAGGGTGATGCATATAGATTGGCTAACCCAGATAATTATCTTCTCGGAAAAGTCAGTAATTGAACTGTCACTTGTCACTTGTCACCAGCTACCTATGTTTATACTTAACGTACATGTACTGCTCTGGAATCTTCGACCACAAAATTATTTTACTTTATAAGTTGTAAGTAATGTATTTTTTTTCAAATTTAATCATTAATTGAGTATGAAAAAACTACAGATTTAAGTTTACCAGCAATAGTATCGACATATTTTTGTATAAAATTAGTACAGATGTGTGCACAGGACTGAGTGAAACTGTTTATTTGTATATGCGCAGGACACAATAATGTGTCCTGTGATACATACGTGTTTATGGTTTGTTGAAAGATATTTGTGTTTGTGTTTGACATTTATAAATGAATCAATTATAAAAAAGCCAGCAATTCAAATTTTAAATAACAAAATACGTATAAAACCAATTGGTTTTTAAGCACGGTTTTTATTTTTTCTATCGACAAGCTTCTTTATCAATTATATTTTTAAAAAATAGTTTTAAAAATCGTATCCGTCTCTCTCCAGTCCTTTCATCTTTACAAGAATAACATGACCAAGGGTCTATATTTATTAGCTCCATATGTTTAGATTTAATATTTAGTCAACACTGTCAAAATAAAATAGGATAAGATTCGTTTGTTAATTATTGCCCGATAAAGATATATGTGTAGCTTTGAAACTAAAAAGTAGAAATAATGAAAAATATTTTTTTAAGAGCAAGGTTTTTTTATTCAAAAAAATATACAATTTTTCACCCATTGATTTTAGTTAAAGATCACTAAAATCACCAGGTGGAAGAATTGAAGAAATATGGATGTTTAAACATACGCAAAATGGTAAATGTTATACAGTGTGTAAAGTAAAGTGTCAATCTTGGATTCAAACTAAAGATATGAACTCTTTTTTTTCTATGATATATTTTGTTGCCCTTTAAAATATTAAGGAATATTTTTATGTTTTTTAAAATATTTTTTACATCTAGAAGTTTCAGAAAGGTTCATTCTTGCAAGATGGTTGTTCAGTCTGCAGTGCCCTGTAAAGGCTTTAGTGGGATCATCATACTAGTAGTAGGCTCAGTATTTTGAAGAGTCGGCAAGCCAGAAATATTAGTATGCCTAATGTTGCAATCGGTTCCTCTATGGGCAAATGCCTGTTCTAAGAAACCGATTTGTTGCGGCAAATATGGTTTTCGAATATGTTTCCCATAAATGAAAATAATATTAAAGAAACAGAAAAAAAAACAGTTATAGCCCAAAAGAGAAGAAAAAAAGTACAGTTTACGTTAAATGTAAAAATAAAATTGAATATATAAATATATATACATACACACATACATACTACATACATACATATACACATACATACATATATACACACACGTATAATATATATACATATATATACATTTATATACATGCATACATACATAATATATAAGCACATACAAAAATACTATACATTTATAAATGATTCAATGGGATAGCATTATATTTAGATTACTATCCTCAATAAATTCTCAGATTCCTTACTTCCAATGTCTGTCAACCAAATTGTTATTCTTGAAAGGTTTTTTCCTCATTTCAACTCCTCAAATAATTTTTCATATCCTCACCTTTCCACCCGCTGACAACCCTCCAAAATAGCGCTTAGGGCGCTTCATTAAAAAAGGTTATTATAACGTAAAAAAGTAATTAATAAATATGAAATTGTTACTAAGAACTGTTTTAAGAAGAACACTTTGAAGGGTATTATAGGTATTTTAAAATGATTGTTATTTTTATTTTATTTTACCGGCAATTAATTTTAAATTTGAAACAAATATTATTTCATGACTAGGAATATTTAGGTGTAATTATCGTCGGGGTTTCAGTTTTCCAATGCGGTCGGTTTCAGGACTAAGGAATGCTTTACTGAAACCTTTTCCTGGTATTTGTCAAAGGAGGTGACGGTAGAAGCGGGAGGAAGATACGCTTCCTCGTCATATGGGGGGGCGTTATTCGATTAACTAGCTTCTTATCTAACACGTTTAATTACTTTCGACACAATCCGAAAGTTCATATCGGCGATGAGAAATGGTTCATCTGATAGTGAAAGTTATAGGTATTTATATAGTATATCGATTATCAACCCTAAACCTAGTAAACTCAAGCTCCTCCTTCCATCCCCTCTCATTTTTAAAACTATTTCTCAAACAACATAAAATGTTTTTTTATTATTTTTTATTTGAATAACCAACAGCTATATTTTTCTTAAATATAAAACAGAACAAATAACAAATAAGCCAATTACAGGTTTTTACAAATAACATCACATTAAGTAAAAAAATATTCTCGAACACAAAATGAATAATAATTTCATGTAAATCCAAAAGAAAAGAAAAAACACTATGAATTATTTCGAAAGCAAACGCCGTACGTCATTGTGATTATTTGCAAATAAATCTATGTTAAATGATTTAGTTATTACATTAAAATTATCAAAAGTTCGCCATAAATATGAATTTTGCCTATAATTAGATAAAACAAGAGGTATATAAAGAGAAGGTTATTTCTTAGAACTTTGGAAGGAACATAATAAAGAGTTTGCATAGTAGTTTAGGACAGTCGATTGAACCAGAGGCAATTTTTAGTAGATAAATTTTATCCGCTATTTCACGACGTTTTCATAATCTAATCAGTGCATGTTTTTCCTACGTCCACGTGATTATTAAAATGCATGTAGTGTTGGTTATATATTTTTGTGCAACTATAGTGAAGGTGTATAGTGGGTTTCGCATGTTGGTTTAATCGGTGTCCTGACGAAGAGACAGGTACGTCTCAAAACCGGTAGACATAGAAAAGTAGGTAGGTGGTTATATACAAATATTTAATAACATTTGATTGAATTCCCTATCAGAATTTCTTACGAATTTAATAGAAAACTCCCACATTTAAATCCAAAACGGTTCAGATATTAATGATGTTCATATTTTATGCAGCACTACAACGTATTTCTATTTAAAAACGGGCATAGTTATGGTGACCGACCAAAGTTGCAGTTTCGGTTTTGGTTTCGGCCATTTTTAGCCAATTTAACGAGTTTCGGCCGTGGTTTCTGATTTGATTAGTAATTGACCGAAACTTTGGCTCAGCCGAAACTTGCGGCTGGGATGTGTCGGATTACCTCCTGCTGTACTCGGGTGGAAAATTGGCTCAATTAGAGATATTTGATTTTTGTCCATTTGAATAATGGTTTTTGTATTGCCATTTTCTAACATAAAAAAATAAAATAAGGTCATTTTCGTGTTTTATTAACTATAGTAAGTAGTTTGAAGATCTTTCATAATTATATTGTTGTAATTTCTTCATAGTTTGTAAGTTAAAGTTCCTATAGCGTACGTTGAAGAACTGATGCATATAAATAAGTCATATGTTTCCTCACCATGATTTCCTATTAAATACTTTGAACTTGTTAAAACTAACCGAAAGAAGAAAAATTCTAGATTTATTGAATTTATTTGAGATTGTCAACTTTACATGGGACTGCCCAAATCTATAAGTGCTCATTAGCTTCAAGGTACCTGGACGAATGACTCGTCAAGTACCTCCGTTTAGTTACAACAATTCGTGAACGATATACTCGTATAATGCTATTCTTAATCGAGTTCATGTATTCGTCAATGACGTTGCTGATATATTTAACATAAAGTATAGTTTATATAAATCAACTTTTTTGAATTATTTCAAAGATGGTGAACAGTAACTTACATTTCTCAAGCTATAATTATGTACCAATACAATATTTTTTAATTTTTATTGCCTTCTCTTTACTTTTTTTCTAGTTTTTGTATATTTTAGTGAACAAATATAATGTTAATTGGATTCATATTTTTCACTAAAAAGATTTTGTAATTTTGCGTTTTTTTTGTTCAATGTAATTATGATTAAAGATATACCTACCTGCCACTTTATTTAAAAATGACTTATTCCTTATAATAACTTTTTTTTTTTTTACACAATCTGTTAACGTGTTCATTGAATGAAATCATTGTGATATAATATGTACATATAAATTTTTAATGCTTTCTTTTCCATCTTTTATCTACTGTATTGAATTGTTTATTTCTACACAATATATATTTTTTGTAAAGTAAAAGGCACTACGTGCCGTGTATATTAATAAATAAATAAATAACAACGAACCATAGGGTGCTGAAAATATACAAATTTACTCATTGAATTTGTGCTTTTTATTTCATTGTTTATTTCATTTAACACTTATAATGAACTCACAAAGCTTAACAAAAAATGTAATTAACTTATTTTTAGCGTTTTGCAGTGACTGTCAACTTATTTAAATAAGTTTTGGTATCGGTTTCAGCTGAAAACCTTAATTCTGTCGGTCTCATGGTGTATTGGTCAGCACGCTAGCCTACCGTGCAAGAGGCTCGGGTTTGATTCCCGACATGACTGATAAGAAATATTGGTTTAAAATTAATAATTTATTGATTATGATAAAATTATAAATAAACTTATCAATGAAACTTATTGGTTTAGTTTTACTTTTTATAGTTTTGACCAATGCGCTAACTTTATCTGTTAAAATGTGTATTTCCCACTCTTTTGTATTTTGCCACGTGTTCTTTTTTGTTCTTTTACCAATTTTTAAATATTAAAAACTTAATCCCAATTTCGGTCCCAAAACTCACAAAAATGAACTGTTTAGCAAACTAGTTGTAAATATTTTTGTTCTCTGTCCCCTGTTAAAATAATTAATTTAATCTTATCTCTAAAATACGTTAAAAATAGTATTAAAACTGTAAACAATTCACCAATCTTGAAGATGCCTACTTAGGCGAAAGCGCTCGCTGGTCAAAATAATAAAAAGTAAAACTATACCAAGAAGTTTTATTGATAAGTTAATTTATTATTTTATCATACTCATTAACTATGGAGTTTTATCAAGAAATATCAACAAAAAACATCAATATTAATAATTTATTGTTTTTTTTCTTTTACGTAATAGGAAACGTCGTGTAAATATCTGTATTAAATTTATATTTAAAAAATATATTTAGTCGTAATATTGTAAACTCATATTTTTAACGTAGTTATTAATATTTGAACGTATTTATGCAGAAAGCAACCAGTCCGAAAAAAATCGAAATTGATGTTTTCGGGCGCAGTAAGGTCAATTCTATGTTCTGCTTGAAACAGTCAGTTCTGAGAATCTTTGGCAGAGGAGAAAGGAATCCGACATTGGTTCTATAATTTCCGTCAGCAAAGACAGCATTGGTACACAAGTTACGGTGAGGTACATAAGGGTTAATCTGAGCAAGGATATCGTGGGCATCTATGCAGTTAGATAAGAATTTGTGCAAGAATATTAAACCAGCCAAAATCCTTCTGGATTCTTAACTGAAGATATGAAAGTACTCCAGATGATCATAATAGTTAATTATAAAAGTATTTAATCCAATTCCTAATATTACCGATTTTAAAATTTTACTTTGCACCGATTCAATCCGCGTTATATGAATATTATAATTTGGAGACCATATTACAGAATTCAATTCAAACAAGCTACGAACAAATGATTTAAACAATGAAATATGATTTTTTCGGGCTTTTAGATATTCGCAAAATAAATTCACAGTTGGAAAAGTGATCAATGTGATGACGGGCTGAGATTTGGGCTCCTTGGGGGCCACTCAATGTATTCTCCTCGTGAAATAGTTTTCCGGGGAACATCTCTTTCAAACGGTTGACGATTGGTATCATTCGACTTCAATTCTTGTGTCAGTTGAATTTTATAGGCTTATAGATATAATTCGTGTTACTCTTGTTGTTTTAGACTTGGCTTCTCTTGCGAGTCTAATACATTGAATAACTTCTAATATCCTCTTCGACTTCAGGAGACCTTCATTTATTATTTTTACTATTTACTTGTCTCGATTATTTTGATCCTTTTCTTAATATATTTTGTCCTTGATGCTTGACTAATGTCTCGTTAACCGAAATGATCACTATACATATATTAGAAATAATTGTTAACGTATTATGCACGATCTCAAAACGCGTGCTAGACTCCACGAAGTTGCGCATCTAAAGCTGCTTCCTGCACAGCGCCCACCCAACGTATTATTAAAAAAAATACGAAACAAACCGCATAAATAAATGTATTTACTGATACGCACCGGACGCGGATAAGGAAAACGGCTGAATAAGAGAGCGGTAAGGGTTTGTGGAAGAGATGCTAGTCTGAGAAATTAAGAATTAACTCTCTTTTTAGATTATTTAAAAAAAAACATAATTTTTTTTTTTTGATTTTTAAAATATTTTTAATGAAGTGTACCTGAATGAGAAATGTTTGTCTGAAGTTTCGTGGTTTTCCCCCAAAACAGTCTCTATAATATCTCTGTTTCAAGGAATAAATAACATCATTCAAAAACTCTTCCAAATCCATGTTACATACAAAGGATTATTTCGGTTTTTCCAATGCTCGCAAAGAAAATAAAATATGAAAATCGGAAGGTTTGTAGCCATTTTGTTTTCCCCCAGGGGTGAATTATCTAAAAGGTTATGAGTGCTGCAGCTATCGATATCATGTTTTAATTTTTAATATTTGAAAATGCTTCCCTGACATAAGAACTCAAAACGTCCCAAGGATTAAAAGCTTAGGATCAAATCCCCACTTAAGCTCTAGTGTTTTTATTTTTCCTTCTGCGGCAAGAAAAACATATCCATTCGATGTTCCAAGTTGTCAGTAATATTCTTCTGTGATACGCCCGTATTTCACGAATCAGAAAACAAAACGTGAGTTAGTCAAAAATCTGAAAAAATCCAAGCAAAATAAACTTGTCAACAGTATTTTAAGTATGTTCAAATGCTTGTAGACATGGCTAAATTTCACTCCCTATGAAGTAATCATGATTGAAATTTAACGCAACGGAGAGAGAAAACGAATTTCGCGCTCAGCAACCGTACCAGCTGGGCGAGAAATAAAATTCCTCTTTTCAATCGTAACTTAAAATACGAAAATAAGTTATTTACTGTTAAAAACCATAAAATTTTTAAAAGTGGTCAATGTGCTGACAAAAAGTAGAAAAAAAAGACTGTTTATTTTATTGCATTGTTTTATACTTTATTCTTAACAAAATATGTGACAAGAATTGAACAACGGAAACTTTCAAACAGCGCGACTGTTACTTTAAAATTATTAAAAGTATATGGATCCCTTTAAATTATTTAAAAATGTATTCATTTGTGACTCGAAAGTGCCTTAACTATCTGAACTTATGCTTTTTTTGCTAAACACATAATATATTAAATACCTACAATCTAATCAAATACAAAATGATAAATCAATCCTAATAGCACTCTCACAAACACATTTGTCTAATATTAACGTTAACATATTACAATAGAGATGAGGAACATTTAAGATGAGGTAATATAGAAGTCTAGGCATCTACAGGGCTTCTGACCTGTCAATGGCTGGTCTAAGTGGCCACTTTACACACTGTGTAAGATTCACCATTCTGCTGATATTCGAACATCTATATTCCTTGAATTCTTTCATCTGTTGATGTTTGTGAAGTAAAAGAGCTAAAACCTTTATTTATGCTGATAAACCCACCTGATCCATGAAGAAGTATAGAAATGAAAAAAAGATTTTTAGGCGTTGCCTAGTATGTTGGTGAAATAATTCGATTAGATAAATCTCACCCGCATTAAATAAAAAAAAACGAATGTATTCATTGTTTATCACCTGTCAAAGTCAAAAACATTCCAACTGTTGTGTATATTTGAATATTCACTCTTTTCATAGTGCTATTATCTCAGTTTTACTTTTCTATGGCTGGCTGCTTTCTGCATAACTACGTTCAACTGGCGTTACGTCACTTTGACGTCATCCGTCATCCCCGCCGACTGGACTTGTAACGAACATAGTGTACAACTCGAGCATAATATAACGCGTAATACGCGATACGTGCCGTTTGTGACAAGGCTAGGGTGTGAAATATCTCGTTTGAGGGTAAGTTAAAATACGTAATTTCTTTATTTCTCATCATCAAATTAAATGCAATTTCACACTTCTACTTTCATTCATTAATTTTACCTACTATTCAAAACCACTTGAGGCCTTTTTTTAAATTCACAATACTTAATATTTTCAAAAATAAAATTTACACATGGTATCGCGGTGTATGACTGTATTATTACCCACTCATAACGCATTTTTTATCTCCCTCCACGAATGCTACAAAACGACAAGTCAAGCGTTCAAATCATCTTAATATGATTATAATTGTAATTATTTTCACGACAAAAAATTGTGTTGCTTTAAATTGACAAATATCTCCTTATTGTTTTTATGTATATTTTATTTTTACTTTTTATGTTTATTAATTTACATATATTTTATTTTTATTATTTATACTAGTATTTACACGTATCTTTAATTTTCTAATTATAAATGGTATATTCTGTAATTAATTTTTCTTCTTCAATTTTTAATTACTAACGATATATTTTCAAATTTATATTTATGCTTCAATTTATTTTATTATCGGTATGTTTTCCAATTTATATTTTTGTTTAATTTCTTTATTAATAATGTTATATTTTATTATGTGTATTTATGCTTCAATTTTAATTATTATCCGTATGTTTTCCAATTTATATTTTTGTTTAATTTCTTTATTACTAATGTTATATTTTATAATGTGTATTTATGCTTCAATTATTATTATTATCGGTATGTTTTCTATTTTATAATTATTTTGTCTCATTTTTTTACTATTAATGCCATATTTTCTAATTTATTTTTATGATTCAATTTTTATTATTATTACTTGCATGTTTTTTAATATTAATATTGATTTTTTCATATGTTATTATTATTCTTTGAATTTATTAAGCATCATTTAATGAAATAATAGATAAAAAAAACACATGTAAAAAATAAGGTCCTTCCTAAACACAGGAATTTCCTAGCTAGTCGGGACCTGAAACAAAGAAACTCTGTACATTTCAAAACTGTGAAATACATTAAAAAAAAATAATTACGACTTTAAATTTATTTCAACAGAGAGGGAAACATTTTTGAGAAGGGAATATGGACGTCTAGGCATCTACAGGGCTTTTGACCTGTCATTGGCTGGTTTAAGTGGCCACTTTACACACTGTGTAACATTTACCATTCTGCCCATGTTTAAACATCCACATTTCCTCAACTCTTCCATCTGTTGACTTTTGTGAAGTAGAAGAGCTGCAAGCATTTGGACATAATCAAACATTGTTTAATTACGACTTGTCTATTTATTTATTTTACAGAAACAAACAGCCGACAATAATATAATAACATAAAAAAGATACGGTTTAAAGACTGACCAGCAAATTTTCTAAATAAAAAGTACAACAAAGGGGTGTGTTTAGAGAAAGATTAAAATATGTGGTTTTAGTTGGTAACTAAAAAATGCTGATTCTGAAGTTACCAAGTTGTAGTAATTATCCCATGTTATACAGTCAACGATAATATAAGAAATTACAGAATCAAAAATATTTCGCTAGGTTTGATTTAAACGGTTTTTATTCATTTGTTTCTTTTTTGGGTGATACCGTGTGTGTTGGATTTGTTCCGACGTTTCGGTTACCATTGCAGGAGCCATCTTCAGGGTATACTGAGTGTTTTGTAGAAAAAAAGTATGTGTTTAAGTACTAGTAATTTGTACCGTGTTGCAGTCGGCAGTAGGCACGTTTTTTAAAAAAGGATTTTAATGCGTTTTTCTCTCAATCTTTTTTTATGCAAGTGCGTCAGTTATGCTTGGGGCCAGTTGCAAAAAAAGTTATGTCAAATTAAGTTTAAATTCAAAACGTGTAAAACGAGTTGTTTTATTTGACTTTTTAGTGAGAACTCTTTTGTCCATTTTGACGAAAACACAACAATTATTTAACTTTAAACCTTATTAAAATAAACTTTTTTTTAAAGCAATTGGCCCTTATAGCGGCAGATTTTCTAATCAATTTTCTTATCCGTGCAAACTGTGATTATGGATATTATGTGCCTGTCCGTAAATGCTATTTTATGGCTCAAATTTGTTTCTACATATAAATTATACAAAGCTAGCACAACGTAAAAGCTTGTCAGTACCGCGGTTTCAAAACAAGTATGGCCAAAGAATAATTATATTCTATTCCTAAATTTGTAAATAAGATTCCTAAGCAGATCTTAAAAGAAAATATTGACAAAATATTTAAGAAAAAAATAACTCAATGGCCAATATATTATAAGGCTTTATATTGATAACTATTTTATTTTAACATTATATTATTAAAATTTTGGTTTGTATATTTTATGTAAAAAAAAATGAATGCTTATTCTTAAGTTCTTAATAATGTTTAAATTACCTTTTAAATTAAAATTTCTTTATTTTTTTTCTTTGTAAAGGAAAAAAAGAAATCTGCTGACAAGCCGGTTTCGCGGTTTATTGGGTTTCATTATTTTTCCTTTTGTATTTTCTGTTAATGTATATATCTTAAATAATAAATAAAAAAGGATTAAAAGTATTAAGTATTATTTACAGGAAACAGGTGGTAAAATTGTTCATTCAAATAATAAAAAAGGACTAAACATTTTTTAATGTGAAACACCTCTAAGTTGTCTACAAAATATTAACATTAACATTACATTAAAAAAAACATGAAAAAATAATATTCCCCTAATACATAATCAAATATCTTTTCAATATAGCCCACTTTTGATCTAAAAATTAACCAATCCTGAAACATTCAACCTTTTAGGCCTTTCTCTTCCTTACATAACATATTCATTTATTCTATTCATATTATTTTTACTTAAATACTATATATACTACGACGATGATGTAAAAGGTGAAATTGTATATTAGAATTTGCATACTGGTGTAGTGAGTGTCCTGACGAAGAGACGGGTATGTCTCGAAACCGATAGACATAAAAAGTCGGTAATTGGTTTAATACTTATATATACGAACATTAATTAACATGTTTGATCACAAAGTTAATGCTTTAAATAAACATACATAATATTTTTTCTTATTAAAAATCCCCAATGTCCCTTATAAAATCAGTGGTGATAAAAACATGATGACAATGTTTTTTATTATTTTTACATCAGAATATTTGATTTATGAATAACCTTAAGAAGTTTATTGTTTATGAAATAACGCCAGGGATTAAATACAATTATTGGATGTTAAGATATAATATTAATTGAGTTGTTTATTGGTTAAATAAAGTGCGTCAACAGTTCTAGACTGTTCCACTAGCCACATAATTGTGGGACTTAGAAGTACATTATATTGTTAGCATTATTCAGGAATATTTTGTCGCATACCACAAAATCCATAATTTGATCATTATTCAAATTAAACAACATTCCCAGAACCAGGGGTGGAACTTGTGTTTATTTGTATAAAACGAGAAGCTTGAAATATTAAGGATATTTAAGACGGAGAAAATTTTGAAGGAAAAATGGCAAGCGAGCACTCACGAATTGGGAATGTACGATTTCGTTGTTTGAGTTTTTCTGACTTGTCACTATATAAACATCGTGCAAATTTTCATTTAGACTTCTGCGTCGCTCCCCCAGTTGCATTATCTGAAAATTAAAAAAAGGTGCATCAACAGATGGGAGACATCTTTAGGAATAACATAACCGCACAAGCAAGTGTTGATCTCACATATCTTGAATCTGTGCAGGTAGCTCATGAACACATCAAATCCCGTCAGGATTTGTGTAAGTTCGTATCCTGCACGTGCAGTTTCCTGAAATAAAAGGTATGGCAAGTTGATGGAAAAAAAACATTCTAGTTACCTTTCCTGTGGGTTATTTTTTTTTATTTTTTCAATTTATCAATGCACACGGCACAAATGCCTTTTATAAATATAAACTTAAATACATTTAACATAACAGTGTTCCATTACAAAATTATAAATATTTTAAAACAATATATCTAAACACATTACACAGTTATGATATTATAACTTGTATTTATATATAAGTTATTAATTTAAATTTAATAAATGTTTTCCATTTGATAGAGTCTTCTCTTAAAGTACACCGCCAACACACGTTTCACTAATTTGTCTCACTCTGTTCCATTGAAATATTGCGTATTGTTTCTTTTTCAACTTATTTTTAAATGTACCTACACTTAAGATAATATTTAGTTTTATGCAAATTATTCTTACACTGTATAATATTCACCAGTCTGAAGATGCCCATTAGAGGCTGAAAGTGCTAATTGGTCAAATAAATAAGTGGAAGTGTACCAAGTATTTTTAAATTAATAACTTAATGTAAATATAAGGTATTCCGTTATTACAATGGAATTCCATTAAGAATTGTCCATAAATAATTTAAATAAAATATTAAACAGTTGTTGTAAACATTGTTCTATATAACACCTTTGCGATTTTAATACATACATTTAATACATACAACAAACTGACAAAAAAAAAGATAACGCGGTATTTTCAAAATAGCAGAAATCATAAATCATTGATTTGTTGGTATACCAAATAACTTACTAGGCCTGAAAACCATTTTCCAATTTTTATACTCCTTCTTTTACCAGGTAGTAAGTTCAACAATGTTAGGTACAACCGGATGAATCTCACCCACGTGATAAAGGTTTTAGCTCTTTTACTTCACAAAAGTCAACAGATGGAAGAGTTGAGGAAATATGGATGTTCAAACATGGACAGAATGGTAAATTTTACACAGTGTGTAAAGCAGCCACTTAAACCAGCCAATGACAGGTCATAAGCCCTGTAAATGCCTAGACTTCCATATTCCCTTCCCAAAAATGTTTTTCCTTCTCTGTTGAAATAAATTGAAACGGCATATATTGACTAGTTATACCGCGCAACGCTTGGATTTTAGTTTTGTAAATAAATAAATAAAATCTACAAATACGAAAACAATTTATTGAAAAGCGGAGGGGAAATCGCAGCTAAGTAAAAAAACCTCAAGGGAACATGTCTCAAAACCTCTTTTACCCGCGGTTTACCTATTATTACGGTTTTGGGAATTCAAATGAGATGTTAGACTAATGGATGGATTTGTGAGGAGCAGTGAGCCCCCTTCGTGTCCGTGAATAATCATTTTATACTTTGTTCTTCTTTCCTCTCGGGAGGCGCGAGATCCTACTTCTCCAGGGCGCCGCCCCCGTCCTGCCCCCACGCACGAACCACCCCCTCGATAACCGCAGCTTCGTGTAACCTAACCTAACATTATATTTATAAGGATAGATTCGAATATTTCAAATAGTCGATTCCATTGAAAAATATAATCAATATTAATTTGTATTTAAAAATAATTACATCTACATAGCACGCAATATTATATTGCCTCTCTTTCACAGTAGGAGCTGCTCGATTGTGGAATAATCTACCCACTAATGTTAGAGACGCCCTAACTTTATTAACTTCTTTATTAACATTTAAGTCAAGATTGAAATTTCACTATCTAAATATTTAAGTTGTTCCTTTATCCTTCTTCTTTCCTTCCCATCTCCTCTCCTCTCTTCATAGCATAGTATTAATTTTTTATGTATTTTTATTTTCTTAATCTTTGTTTTTAATTTTTGTCTTAAATTGTAAGATTCAATATGTCCAAGTACTTGTAATATTCTCAAACTGAACGGTTTGGGTTGGTATGAAGAAATTGCCTTAAAGCAATATGCCCGCCCTTATATGTATATAAATTGTAGATGTATAGGTATAAAGTGTTAAAATAAATAAATTAATAAAATAATACACAATGTATACACTAAAAAAGATTTATCTATTATCGCAATAGTATAATACAAAGAAGTTTGTTTATTTTAACGTTTTTGTTTTTGTTGCATCTATCTATGTGTGATGTAAAAAACACATACACACACATTTTCGTTTAGTACCTACCTTTAGTTTTTTTGTGATTTTTGCCATGCAAAATTGACTTCACGGATGTATAAAATGTGCCATGAGTTCTGTTGATAAAATAAAGTATCCCTGGGCGCAATTAAGACTTAAAAAGCTGTGGTAAAAAAATCATTTACGCGCGGTGATGTAACATCGTGTAACTACAAGCATAATATGAAGTGATCAGAAGTTAAACATTCGAAAAAAAAAATATTGGGACATGCAGTTTAATATTTTTTTTCCATTAAATATAAAAATACATTTCAGCCTTGTTTTATCAAAATAAATTGAAAATTATAAATACGCCGGTCATCTAATATGCGTGCACCTTCGCTCCCTGTCAATAACCGACTGAATCTTTTTCACACTTACACCGGCCTCAGAACAACGTCTCCGTTTTCCGGTGTAAACATGTTCATTTAAAGATTACAGTCAGTTACGAAAAAAATAATGTACATATAAATCGAATTTGAACACAATATTATTTAAAGAACATTAATATAAAAACTCTTAGATGGCCAACACATGTTTTTATTTAAATTGTATGTATATATTTAAAGTTGTTTACTGATTTAATTTTTAAAGATCCTCATGACTTTATTTTTTAATATGTATTTTTCTCTTTCTACTCGGTATTTTGCTATGTTTTTTTTAAATATGCTTTTTGCTATACACATACATTCATTTTTTAACTATGACTTTAAATATGTTTTTTACTATGTATTCTGTTTATATTTCGTATTTAACTGAGTTGTAAAATATTTTTATTTCCATATTTATATATTTTTAATGGTTTTTACTATATTTTCACACTTATTACTTTAACAAATTAAAACAGGGATGGAGAATACCTTAAATAAGGGAATATGGAAGTCAAGGCATTTACAGGGCTTGTGACTTGTCATTGGCTGGTTTAAGTGGCCACTTTACACACTGTGTAACATTCACCATTTTGCCTATGTTTGAACATCCATATTTCTTCAATTCTTCCATCTGTCGATTTTAGTGAAGTTAAAGAGCTGAAACCTTTATTGTTGTGAAGAGATTCATCTGACTGAATTATTTCACATACTAAGCAACGCCTGAAAACAATTTTCCATTTTTAAACTTCTTCTTGGACCAGTTGGTTTCATTACAATATTTGAGTTTGTCCAAATGTTTGTAGACAAAAGACTGGATTTCACCCCCTCGGGAGTCATTAAGATTAACAAATTAAAACAGGAATGGAGAATACCTACGAACATTTGGACAAACTCAAATATTGTAATTTATTAATTTGTTTTTATTATGTTTTTGCTTCGTTTTTTTACTACATTTTTACTACGCTTTTACGTCATTTTTACTATGTTTTTACTACATTTTTTACCATGTTTTTACTCCATTTGTTACTTTGTTTTTCACTTTGTCCTCTATCTTTATAACGGTTTCTATATACTGATTAGTGTTTTTTATATTTTTTGACTGTCTTAGAACGGGGTAAATAACCCTAGTTAGGCAATCAAACTTTGTATAAATTATAATTTTGTGTATGAATTATAATGATAATAATAATAAATAAATATAAACTCTTAGTTAAAAACCCAATTAATATTTTTTTTCTTATTACATACATTGTAAAATCCTAGGTCAGTAGAAATTAAATTGAAAATGTAAGGTACAATATAATTCAATGTTCTACTGCCATATTTATTACTCATTTTAGGTATCACTGAACCATCATTGTAAGTAAAGCGAGTGTTATGATTGTGATTTTAATAAATTTAATAAATATTAGAATTATACTGCTCTAAAATTATGCAGCACCACAAAATTCCTTGAACTGGTAGAGTTTTGAGTGATTCGTAAAGGAACATTTTTTTATCTCTCTGATTGAATAATCTAATGGTACAACTTTCTAAATAAAGGAATAATGTAAACCCTGCATTAATTTGATATTGGTTCTAAAATTTGAAAACCAACATCATATTTAATTCATTTATCAATCCTTATTTTCCTATTTATACTTAGTAATGCACAGGAAACTGTATTTTTGAAAAAAATTAAAAATATTTAAATAATATAAATATACATTTTTCCAGTTTTCAAATTTCCATTATCATATTTTTACTTAAACTAAAATCCCACCAAGCCACTTTCTGTAGCTTGTTGGTGGAGAGTATTAGTATGGAAAATGCAGCGTTGGATCAATTCGATTAAATAGAAGGTAAGGTGATTAATTTAACGATTCAGGTGCCAGTCCAGAGACAGAAATAAGTAATGAAATATTGCAGTGAACCAGGAATTGAACCCGGGACTTTAAGCATATATTATGAACACGCCAACCACTACACCACGAGGCGGGTTTATTTCCGCACACATCACACTTCTGCACTGTTCACACAAAATGAAGTAGCGCACACATAAACATATTATTTCGTGAGCTCTTATAATAGAAATAAACGTATATTTAACAATGTTCTGGGTATGTCTAAATGTTTGCAGACCGGATGGATTTCTTCCGTAGGGAGTTATTTAAACCTTAATTTGTTGAGACATAGAGGGAAAACATTTTTGAGAAGAGAATATGCAACAAATTCAGGTTTAAATAACTCCCTAGGGAGTAAATCTAGCCGGTCTGCAATCATTTGGACATACTCAATATGGGATTGCCCAGAACTGTTATCTCCCATCATTTTAAGGGTACCTGGAAGAATGATTAGACAGGTGCCGCCATTTTATAGCAACAATTCACGGAAAGTATATACTTGTAATGCCGTATTAAATATACTCCAGGAAGTCGGCCGTGGTTATTCCCACATATTTGAGTGTAGGATATTATTATCTCATACAATTTAAACCATTATATTAAGTATTTCGTGTTTTTTTAAAATGGCATCCTATTCCTATTTCAAGTTTGAAAGTCTTTTATTTTTCTATCTAATACAATTTTACTTATGAAATATTCCGTGTAAGATTAATTAATACTATACATAATAGTTTTTTTAATAACGTACGATACTGTACAAACTACTAATGCACGAAGAAAAATCATTCGACACAATACAAAATTTAGCCAGAAGAGGGTTGTAAATATTTGTGAGTCGTTTGTCTCTAGTCAACTCTTCTTCTTCTTCTTCGCAGTCTCAATCCTGGGGATTGGTTGGCAGCAAGGTCCTGCATCTCGTCCCCCATTGGTCTCTATTTTCTGCAGCTCCTTCAGCTCGACATATAAGGCGCAGTTTAAATCTTCGCAAATATTCCAGTCGGGGACGCCCTCTATAATTTGTCCCTTCAGCCATTCCTTATATGATGTGGTGCAGGAGACCTTTATGGCGCATAATGTGGTCGGTCCATCGGGCTCGCCTCTCTGAGATAGTTTTGATTGGGTGCCTACCTTCTTTGATTCTGTTGAGAACCTCGTAATTAGTGATGTGGTCTCTCCAGGTATATTTTAAAATTTCTCCTGTGTTCTATTTTTTTAAATATTATTATAACTAAACGTATATTTTCTAGTTCATATTTATAAAAATATTTTTTTTTTATTATCGGTATGTTTTCTTATAGATATTTATTTTTCTTTTTATTTTTTTTTTACTATCGATGTATTTCATAAATAGTTCTACGTTTTTTTTTTATTCTGTACAAATGTACTTATTTACATCTAGTAAATGTTATAACTGTAACTCTACAAAAAAAGAGACTAACTCTTGTGCATGGAGTTAATTTACACCGTTATAGTTATTTATTAATAAGAATTTATTGAATTTTGAATAAACCAATACTTGAGAAAATAAACTCATAGGAGATAAAAGGAAAAACAGAAAATAATAAAACGTTAATATATTAATTAAAATTGAATGCAATTTTTACAGTAGTTAAAAAAAAATTTTGAAATTTACTTTATTAATGATATATTTTCTAATTTATGATAATATTTTAATTTTTTTTTACTATCAGTAATTATGTATTGTTTTCATATTTTCTCATATTTCATTTTCTAATTATTTATGGTATATTTTATAAATTGCGTTTATGCTTAAATTATAATTATTATCGGCATGTTTTTTAACTTATATTTTTTTGTAATTTTTTAAATTTCATTATTATTTTTTGAATTTTTAAGCATCAATTTATTAAAAACCACATGAAAAAAAGAAGGCTATGCCTGAACACAAGAATTTCCTACCTTATTGGGACCTGAATTATTATTATTATTATTATTATGGATAACTTATATAGCCCCATTTTCGTAATATAATACCTCAAGGGCGCTTTACATAGTGATTCTATAGTTAAATAAATTAAATTGAAGCTATTGATTTTGTAATTTAATTTTTAAAAAATATTTTGTTGTCACATGCTACGGATTTATTCAAATGATTTAGAGGACAAGTGGGTTTTAAGTTTTTTCCGAAACATCACTTCACTTTCACAGCCTCGCACCTTTGCTGGGAGAGCATTCCATGCCATAGGGCCTGCGACCGCAAATGCGCGTTCACTAAATTTAGTGCGCTGTTTGCGTAGAGGTATAATAACTTTTCCTCTCGCCGTAGACGTAGCTGATCTAAACGTGAGACGCCTGTCAGCTAGTTCATCTGGAATGCATAGTCCCCTTAGATATTCCGGAGCAGAGTTGTGCAGTGACTGAAACAAGGAACCTCTGTACATTTTGAAACGGTGAAATAAATAAAATGAATAAATAAAGTAAACAATTTTATAAATTGTGTCAAAGTTGAACATTTTCAATCAAAACCTCGATAACAACGAATAGATAACGGTTAAAATAAGCTTCATGTCTTATCAAGTGTATTGCAGCGCAGTGCTAGATAAACATAAAATTTTCAAGAGTATAAATAATTGAAGACTTATCTTTTATTTCTTCAGAGTGAGAACGCATTACAAGTCTTATTTTTATGCACGAGAAATGCTCGAGCACCATGGTAACTGCGTCCATTTAAATATTCTTGGTTTTATTACATTTTATCGTTATTGGGAGAGCTTTCGATACCATTCCCGAGAAGGCATTATATTGAGCAAGTCAAGCAGTGCCACGACAGAGTAACTCCATAATATCAACGATCACTTTCTGTGATAATGATAATTGTCCTTCTGCAATGGTCCATATAATCAGGACTTAAAGTAACCGAAAGCATTTGATTATCCTTTTACCGAGTGCGTTAGCTCCTTCGGTAATTTCGTGAAGTAAGTGAGTGAAACTGTTCGGGCAATCAGGTATAATGTCTTACAAACTTAGTATTTTAGCAAAAGCGAAATTTCGTATTATTCAATTGTTTATATTTACAGTAAAACTTCAATTATCCGGATAAATGAGTTCAAGATTTAATCGAATTTGAAATAATACAGAAAACTAGAATCACATTCAAAACTTTTTAAACTGTCAGGCAAAGTTAATAAAGTTATAATAAAAAAATTGTCCTTTAAACTTATGATATAAGAAATCAAACACTGATTTGTGTCCACAGAACACTTTATTTTATTTTTATAAAAAAAAATAAATTAATAATTGTGACAATTGTTTCGCCTTGTTAGGGTTTTTTCAAACGAATGTGAAGGTTAGATGGATTGAATGTCCTTATATAGTGATATGATTCATTAATTTCCACAAAAATTATCTAAAGATATTAAACTACGAAGCTTCATTAACTCTTTCACAATACATACATGTATGTTAGTAAATACTTACTTTGTTATAAAAATTTCCGAAATTTAAATATTAATACCTGAACCATTGGTTTTTTCCGACAATTATGATTAATGTACAGTGTAAATGCTATACTCAATAAGATTATTTTTATTTTTTACTTAAGTACCTAGAATTATATAACTATACCAGTTGACCCTACAGACGTTGTCGAACGAACGTTGGCTTGCCTTGGAAAAATACATTTTATTGATAAGTAGGTGCCCTGGTACCCTGGCAAATATCCATTTTGTTTCTTCAAAAATCTGACAGATGGAAAAATAATGCAATTTTTAAGTAATGCATTTGCTGCTTACACATTCATTTGATAAGTACACATAAAATGTGATCCCATCCTGTTTCATTAAGATCCTAGCAGTATTTCTACACATTAAAAGGACACAACACGGCATAGTTGAATTCAAATCAGGAGTTGCGTACTGAGCGACGTCTACAAAGAAACTAGTGGGTCAAAACGTTAACCATTTATGAGTAGTTTAGTCGCCTTCTGTTTAATGTGCGTATGTGGTTTCTGAACTATTCTTAATTCTATGTTGTCTGTATTAGTTAAGGGTTTTTTTTCTAAGCGAATCAACAGGCTTACGAAAGCCCTAACATATTGGTATTATTGAGTATATATTATAAAATAACACTTAATCTAAACAATCTTAAAGTCTATTTAAATTTACAAAGGTGTAATTATGGCATTATCTAGGCGGGCATGGCAAGTGTGTCACCGCTTGCTTCTTGAATGCTTGCCTTTGCTGTAGAAATACATCGACAGTTCCGTTGAATGAGATTTTATTAACAGTTTTGAGGATCCTTGGCAGAGGGGAAAAGAATCCGATGTAGGTTTTATAGTTTCACACAGCAAAGTCAGTATATTGGTACGCAAGTTACGGTGGCAAGAATATCATGGGCATATACAGTTAGATATTAATTTGTGCAAGAATATCAAACCAGCCAAAATCCTTCTGAATTCTTAACTGAAGATATGAAAGTACTCCAGATGATCATAATAGTTAATTATGAAAGTATTTGATACAATTCTAAATATTAAAGATTTAAAAATTTTACGTTGCACAGATTCAATCCGCGTTATATGAATATTATAATTTGGAGACCATATCACAGAATTCAATTCTAATAAGCTACGAACAAATGATTTATACAATGTTATTGCAATTTTCGGGCTTTTGAATGATTTAGATATTCGCAAAATAAATCCACAGATTTTGGACGCTTTCTTGGAAATGTGATGGTTGAATTTAAGTTTGTTATCAAAAAGTATCCCAAGATCTCGAATCGTCTCGACGTTCATTCATATTGTGTTGTCGATTGAATAATTGAACACGATTTTATTTATTTTTCTTGTAAATTTAATAGACAAACATTTATTTATATTTAAAAATAAGGGTTGTTGAGAATACTGCGCAATAATCGAAAGAAATGCTAAATAAGATATCTCTTCTGGATTTTAAACTGTTGTAACCGAGCATACCCTGGAGAAACTCGGTGAAATAGAGCCAAGGAGCTTTTATTTATTTAGTCATAGTCTTTATAATAATTTTGTCTACAAACATTTGAACAATCTCAAATATTGTTCTATAAATTTTGTCGAAAACGTATTTTTATAAAAATGTTTTTTACGATGGCATTAATTTTTAGAACTTGGAGAAATTGACTTTATGTGTATATACTTAGGGAAAAAACAAAGGTAAGTTGCCTTATTTTCTTTGGTGAAGTACAATTATAAGATTTTTGTTACTAAAAAAAAGAAACAACTAATTTTTAGTTACGCAAAAAACAACTTTATGTTCAACGCAAACTGCGGGGTTACATTTTGAAGGGTCAGTTTTCAACACCTAGTAGAACACAGGGCACTGCATTACTACTTTTAACAAATATTAAATATGTACAAAATGTTCAAAATGCACTTGTCAAATTGATTGCACCCAATTATGTATACAATCAGAGGAATAATACCCCATTTATGTATGATAAATTAAATGTTTTACCAGTTAAGGGTATTTTATGGAGCAAAATTATTATCCAACAGATGTTCAGCTCGATTTATAAAAATAAATTAGAACACAGCTATCTAACAAGATTTACATCTGTTGATGGCCTAGTAGTACCAAAATTTAAAAATAAATATGGACAACGTACGTTGGATTATATTGTTCCAAAAGTATTTAATTTGTTGCCACTTGACATGAAAACATGTCATAGTAAAAATAAAATTAAGTTTCTATTACGTAAGTGGTTAGTAGATAAAACGTTCCTATATTGATTTATTATTTATGTCATACATTTTTTAATTTTTTTTTTTTATATATTTTTTAAAATATTTTTTATTTATTATTATTTTTTTACATTTATATATATTTTATTTTTTTATTTTTTTTATCCCTCATTGAATACATTTTTGTTATTTTCTTGGGAAAACCTTTTCTTTTCTTTTATTACTTTCTTACTTTCATATTTCATTTACATTTACATTTTTTAGATCTTAATTTTAATATGTACTTTTAATTTTCTTACTATTTTTTTTCTTCTGTAGATATGAATTGAAATTCTCGATTTACTTTACTTTGTTTAATTTGTTTTTTTTTTTATCTTGTTTTGATTACATTTATGAGCACACACTATTTATATATGTGTCTATTATTTTTTTTCTCTTATATTTAAAGTATATTTAAGTAAATTACTATTCTTTAATGTTAATTGTATTATTTTACTCTATTTTCTTACTTAAAAAAAAAAATATATATCTTTAAACTATTTTTATGTTTATTATTTTTTACGTATACAGTATTATGTCTGTACTCTTTTTATTTGATTATTAATTAAAACTAATGTCTGAGCACCCGATGACAAACTATTATTGAATAGTTTATCGGGACAAAATATATCTTAATACTTTGTTTTCTTTATAATGTATTAATATTGTAATAATATGTATATTTTATTGAATAAAGACTCTATAAAAAAAAAATGTAGCGTTTTTTTTTATCATTTAATAGACAGATAATCAGTCTCGTCCTTCAGAGCCAGTCCAATATCAATGAAATACTCTAAGAATAATCACAAATCAAATACAAGTCTAACGTCAATCCTTAATAGGAGACGATCAGTCTATTCTTCAGATCCAGTTAAAGAACTATGAAATACTCCAAGAAATGTCACACATCAAATATATGTCTAACGTCGACCGTGCTGGGAATGAACCCGTTACCTTACACGCGGCAGGCGAACGCAATGACTAGTACACCACAAGGCCGAATAATTACCACTCGATTTCCCTTTTTACGATTTTTACGTAAAAGTAGTCGTCGAATCAAAAATACTCGTCCAGGAATTCACACAAAAAACGGTATTCTTCATTCTGCCTGGACACGTGACGCAAATTACATGTATTCATCCCTGTGTTTACTCAAAACAGTTTTAGTCTCAAGGAGTAAGAAATAAGAGTCTTTCAAATGTACTATTTATAATACAAAATAAATAAATAAATTCAAATATGAATTGCATGCATTTTATTACAATATGAAAAATAAATTCTTTTTATAACTGCATATATTATATTTACTTGGTTATTGAATTAAATCTTTAATAAAACATCGGCAATCGGCTTCCATTATGTATTACGATTACCAATAGCACGTGGTTACCTGGCTCGATTTGTTGTGAGACAACAGTAATCAAAGGAATTAATTACTCATCGAACCCGGGAATTCTGTACAGTACTACCACGGCATTTGAATTTCTTGATATTTCGTGCAAAATAATATTTGAGGGTATTAAAAGCAAACTTTGAAATCTCCATTGCATTGAAGGAGTAACTGAGACATTTGCGCAAAACCTTTAAAAAAAAAATAGTGAAATATCACTTTTTTAATCTATTTTCAAAGTAATTAAAGTCTATGAAATACTGTTCAGTAACAATATATATTTATTTGTTACTTATTAGTAGCATAAAAAATGCGTTAAAATAGGTAATTTTGAATTCCCGCAAAAACAGTCAATCCATTGGCCACGCTCCTAATACGTCACGCTTCATGTTTATTTGTTCCCGACCATTCAAATTTGTTTAGAACATTATCACAAATCTTCTAACGTCACAATTATCAAGGCCAAACATGTGTTTCTCCAGTGACGCATTAAAAAAAATATATATAAATATAAATATGTTTACATTTCTCCATAATATCCATATTGATTTTGAAAATACAATTTATCATTCTAAATATGTTTCATATATTTGTATCGGTATTTGTAGTATGTGATATTTCCTTAGTGAGATTTCTAATTTTGTTTCACAAACTCAACGGAGAATGCTAAGTTTGCGGTGTCAAGAAATATAATTGCAATATGTTATTGCAAGATTTAGAGACGGTTTAAAATTATGCTATTATTTCAGTAGGTAGGTTTATATGTGTAGTTTATTTTGGCATTAATGAGTAATTTTCCATTTTTGGTGGAAATTTCGAAGTTTGGTTTTAATATTTCAATTTTTTTTTCTAATTATGGTTCCTCTCCCCGATGGATGTTGGAAATCATCGTTGCGATTCTTACTTTATTGGCAGCTGCACTGAACAAAGACTGAGTGCTGCAATAGAACCAGTCGCGCAAGTTCTTATGCCAAGAGATGCGTCTTCTACTTGTACTGCGTCTGCTTTCAATCCTTCCGTGTAGAATGACTTGTAAAATTTTATATTTTTTGCATCTCATCACATGCCCAAAGTACTCAAGTTTTCTTTTCTTTATTGTCTTCAGTACCTCTTTATCTTTTTCCACCCGTCGGAGAACATCATCGTTTCGGACTCTATTCACCCAGGAGATTTTTAACATCCTCCTGTTGCACCACATTTAAAAGGCTTTGATCTTTTTTGAAGTGTTTTGGGTGGGTGTCCACGTTTCGACGCCGTAAAAAAGTACTGAGAAGACGTAACATCGAGCAATACGCATTCGGAGGTCTAAATTTCTACTGCAAAGAAGGTCACGCTTTCTGAAAAAGCAGTCACGCGCCATTTCTATTCTGACTTTAATCTCCTGCGAGTGATCCCATTTATCATTCAGCCAGCACCCTAAATATTTATATTTTAAATTTTAAAATTGAAGGAAACAATTTTTTTTTTATTGTTCGTAAGTTCGTAACATTCTTGAAATTAAGTTAAAAATCACTCAATCAAAGTTATTTCAAAATTAAACTTAAACAAAGCGCAAAGTGTGGGCTTTTTATTATTATACATGAGTTTTTTTCAACATTGCTTTCGCGATTTTAAAACACTGTTTATTAAGTAGATTAAATAATTTATCTAAAAAAATTGTATTTAAATTAAAAAAATGAGAATCAAGTCAATGAATTTATTGTAGTTTAAATATAAAAAAAAAAATGTTTTTTTCTCTAGTAGATATTTCTTTATACTACTTTAAAATTAATATTTGGAGATAAAGTATAATAACCTCTTTAATTTTATTTTCTGAATATTAGGTTCAGTATTTTGTATTGGATACCTAGAAAGGCATGGCGCGATCAAATCCAACAAATACTTGAAGTATTACAACAGATATGAAGAACATTTTAGAGAAGGTAATATAGAAGTCTAGGCATCTACAGGGCTTATGACCTGTCATTGGCTGGTTTAAGTGGCCACTTTACACACTGTGTAACATTCACCATTCTGCCCATATTTGAACATCCATATCAATATTACCAGAAGAACTATCTATCTTATATTCTATATTACCTTCTCTAAAATGTTCTTCATCTTTGTTGTAATATGTTAACTCTAACAGCTCCCCAGGGAGTTAAATCTAGTCCTTGTCTACAAAAATTTGGACAAACTCAAAACATTGTTGAATACTTTGATTGACATATATATCAGAAGTCGAAATAATCGGCATGGTGCATAAGAAGTATGAACGTAGAGAATGCGAGGTATGTATGCAAAGACAGAGTGATATCGTTTTATATCCTCTCTGCCTACCCCTACGGTGAAACGGCGTGACGGTTTGTTCCTTTTATTCAAAAATTTTGAAGAATAATTTCATCTTTATTTATTAATAGTTTAATTTTTGTGGCCAAACGCCATTGTAACATACTCAATTAATTTTTGAAAATTAACCTTTGATTAATATTTAAAGCATTAACTTTGTGGTCAAACATTTAATAAATGTTATTATATATTTTTATATAACCATTTACCGACTTTTCTATGTCTATTTGGGTTTTGCATGTTGGTTTAATTGGTGCCCTGACGAAGAGACGGGTACGTCTCGAAACCGGTAGAAAAGTCGGTAAGTGGTTATATACAAATATTAAATAACATTTATTAACCTTTAAATTTTATATTTTTAATAAAATGGTTTGTTTTTTAAAATCACAAAATTATAACAAATATGGAGTACATTTGAGAGAAAGATATGTGAAAGTCAAGGCATTACATGGCTTATAAAAGCGTTGTCTAGTAAGTGAAATAATTCAATCAGACGAATCTCTTCACAATAATGATTTCAGCTCTGTAACATAGCTAAAATTGATTTTAGCTATGTTACAGAGACTGTTGACATTTCAAAGAATTTAAGAAATACGTACGTTTAAACATAGGCAAAATGGTTAATGAAACGCAGTGTGTAAAGTAGCCACTGAAATTAAAACATTTAAAAATGAAAAAATGTTCAAAAAATACATTAAGAGAATGGATAGTGGAGCTGGCTAGAAGTTAAATGGATTGTTTCATTTGTTCAAACCAATATTGAATCAACTGCTCCACAAATATATAGTTTGTGTTATGTTTTTGTTATTTTATTGTGCGTTTAATAATATAAGTAATAAAGGTGTACATAAGTGAAATATAAACTAAAATACGTAGTGTTTAAAAATTTTGAAATGTTTTGTCAATTATCTCTGTATATTGAGTCTTTTTTGTTTATTCTGGTATGTAAAAATATTTTTAAGAAAGTACATTGTTAAGTGTCTTCGGCACGGGTAACCCCAGTGAAGAAACATTATTTTAATTACTAAGCTTTGTTTATAATGGAAAAAAATGAATAAAAAATAAAAATAAATCAGTCAATGACAGGTCATTATAAATATATAAATACCTATGAATATCGGGACTTACATATTTCCTTCTCTAAAATGTCCTCTATCTCTGTTGTAATTTGTAGGATTTGCGGTGTAAGAGAAATTTGATGAACCGGTATTTGAACATAGTCTTTCTGTCACTCTCTTGGAGACGTCTTTCAGATAATTATATCATTAGCAAAAAAAACAACTGTAGTCGATAAAATTGACGTTTCATTGTCCCGTTTTCCGCACCCCAAAATTCAATCGATTTCATTGTTTCTTTTAAGAAAGAGTATAAAAATAAAATCGTCTGTGACGCGTCAGTATCTTTTCCATTTTTAAAATTATTTATCATTTTTGTATACTGTAAGTCTAATCACGTCAGATAAAACTGGGTGCATTTTGGGATTTTTGGATGACCTAGCTCCCATTTGAAACCATTGCAAACTTATTATTTTCTCTAATACTGTTATAATTTTTAAATACATTTTATTTTGTACCAACCTACTTCTATCCAGTATTGTATCTTTATATCTATACTTGTCGGCCTCATGGTGTAGTGGTCAGTGCGTTTGCCTATCATGCAAGAGGTTTCGTGTTCAATTCCTGACATGGTTGACATGAAATATTTATTTAAAAAGGTGTTTTTACACAAGAATATTTAACAGTCTCTGCACACCTGAAACGTAAGTCTGATCATCTTACTTTCATGTGACAAAAATGATCAAGACACACCGCGATTGGTCTACCACTTCAGTGCCCTAAGCACCATTAGGTGCGGAAAGGGAATGGTGATGATTATAAGCATAAAAACATTTTTAAAATTATAATTACAAGTTCCCGCGAAAACAGATCATTGCATCGACCACGCCCCAAATAGGTGGAGATTTAGTTAAATTTTGGACTTTGTGACAGTTTGAATTAGAATTGACGTCACAATTGTCAAGGCTGAACATGTCGCGTTTTAGTAAAGACATTAAAAAAATGTATATTCTTAAAAAATTACGTATAAAAATGTTTATTTGTTCCTGACCATTCAAATTTGTCATCATGAATCTTGACGTCACAACTATCAAGGCCAAATATGTCGCGTTTATCTAGCGACGTATTAAAAAAAAACATTTATACATGAAAACATTTCTCTACAATATCCAAATTGATTTTGAATACATAATTAATTTGTGTAATTACATTTAACATGTTTTTATTGGTATTCGTAGTATGTGATATTTTCATATTCTAAAGTCAAACGTCCCACCAGTCACAACGGAATGTTCTTTTTGTAATTGTTGTAAAGCTATCGACATCTTGAAATATTTTGGGATATTATCTCGGCCCAAATTTTTTGTATGGTGTAAACGAGTTTTGTGAAAAGTTCAATAGATGGTAGGGGAAATTTTCGTACTTTCCTGAGACGCAAACCACTTTCTTCTCAATGGATGTTTGCTAGTTTGGTCAGTCAAGAAAAGCAAGAAAATATAGTTAAGTTTCAAACCAAAACACGTCAGATATAAATACAAATTATTACAAAGATGGTGCTGTTCATTACTCATGTTATTTTTTGGAAAAGTAAATAGACATTATTTTTAAAACAGTCATTTCATTGCTTTAACGCACGCCTGGGCTACAATGCTAAAATATATGCAATATAATAAAAATCCGTGTTTATATGGGTTATTTTATTAAAAATGGATAGTGGAGCTGGGTAGAATTAAAATAAATTGTATCATTGGCCTAAACCAATATTAAATAACCTGATCCACAAACGTACAGTTTACGTTATGTTTTTGTTCTTTTTTGTGCGTTTTATAATATAAATAGTATTGGTAAACAAAAATTAAATACACACAAAAGAACATAGTGTTTAAAACTGTCATAGGATTTTGTAATTTCTCTCTGTATATTAAGTTCTTTGTATATTATCACATGTAAAAAAAAAATTTTGGTGACTCGGCGCGGGTGAGGTCACATTATTTTTTATTATTAATTGTTTATTATGCATTTATTTATTTGTTAAATTGTAGTATGCATTACTTAACGGGCTACCTATAACGTAAAGCAGTCTGTAGATATACGTTAGTAGTTCATAAATAGAAAGCAGATAGTTGCTAAACTGCCGATATGTATAGAGAAATAGATCCATATTATCTGCCAAATTCTACCACATTGCCCTATTAATAGGTGAATTGTGACTTGCATTTGTACGGCTTCTGGGTGTGTAAAACATTGCATGAGATCTTGCTCTAGAATATTTATCGGGAACATAGAAAGTGATCTCTTTCAGTACATTATTGTTTATGTATAATGTGAAAAAAATGTACTTGAACAATTTTGTTTTACATTTAATGACAATTAAAACATTTAGAAAATCACTGAAAGTCTATTCAATACTACAAGAATTCCAAATAAACAAACCAGCCACGTGATACCCAACAGAGCTATTTCACACATTATCATCTTAAGCGAAACGGTATTGTAGAATTATTAGCGATTGACATTAAATAGATTCGTTAGAACATTATTTAAATTTATTTCAACAGAGAGGGAAAACATTTTAAAGAAGGGAATATCGAAGTCTGGGCATTTACAGGGCTTATGACTTGTCATTGGCTGATTAAAGTGGCCACTTTACACACTGTGTAATATTCACCATTCTACCCATGTTTGAACATCCACATTTCCTCAACTCTTCCATCTGTTGACTTTTGTGAAGTAAAAGAAAAAAACCTTTATCACGTGGGTGAGATTCATCCGACTGAACCAAATCACCTACTAGGCAACGCCTGAAAACAATTTTCCACTTTTTATTCTTCTTCTTTTACTAGGTAGTTAATTCAACAATGTTTGAATATGTCTAAATGCTTGCAGACTGGTTGGATTTTCTAGCTAGGGAGTTATTCATATTCAAATTAATTTTAACAGAGAAGGAAAACATTTTTGAGAAAGGAAACAGGTCATAAGCGATGTAAATGCCTAGACTTTCATATTTCCTTCTCAATTTTTTTTTCCCTCTCTTTTGAAATAAATTTAAATATGAATAACTCCCTTGTGAGAAAATCCAGCCAGTCTGCAAGCATTTAGAAATACTCAAACATTGTCGTTAGAACCTATTTAAATTTGATAATATTTAAATTGTGTTTTTTTTATATTAAACTTTATAGTTAATGACGTGAATTAAAATTTCAATAAAAACGCCCTGGTGCAAAAAGTATTTTTTTAATAATAGAAATATTAGCGTTCTTAAAATTTGCACAAATGTTTCAATTTTGGTGACCATTTGCACATGCACTGATAAGAACAAACAACTATGGTGAAGTTGTATAGTTGTTTTTTTTTTTCATGTTGGTTTGTTCGTTGATTTAATTGGTGTCCTGACGAAGAGACGGGTACGTCTCGAAACCGAAGACATAGAAAAGTCGGTAAGTGGTTATTTACAAATATTTAATGACATTTAGTAAAATGTTTGACAACAAAGTTAATGCTTTGAATATCAACTCTTAAAAGACTGTGGTAAATAATATTTTTGCGCACGGTGATGTAACATCGTGTTACCACTAGTAAAAGATGGAATATTTTAAAGTTCAGATATTTGAAAAAAAAATAAAAAATGGAGACATACAGTTTAGTAATTCTTTTTCCATAATTAATGCGAATAAACATATAATATAGCTTTGTGATAGCAAAATAAATTAAAAAATACAAATACGCCTGAAGACTAAATCTGTTTTAGATGACACCCGCCGCGGAACAGCGTCTCTGTTTTCCTTGTTATGACTTATATATTCATCCTCTCTCTTGTATAAGGTATCTGTATAGATGTGTTGCTGAATTAACGGATATCCATTTTTCGCGTAGCAATGATATTTTTTATTTTATATAATTATACAAATGTTACTTTCCAAATCGGGTGTGAAAATGTCAATTTGAGGATAAAAAAATATTAATTTATCTTTTAAAAAAATAAGAGTGATATATCAAGTCTTTTGTCCTATGTCGACAAGTGTGACATCACAGCCACACAAGAGTAAATAAAATATATTTTCTAGTGTATTCTGTTAAAAACATACGCGATAAAAAAAAGCTTCCACTGTTATGTCACTTAAGTTCCTCATTACATTACCCTTTAGGGAATTTAGAGCAATAATCGAATTACCCACATACGTGTATAATCTCCAGAGGGGGAGATTACCCTAATGATGTCACTGGCAAAGTCAGAGCTGGCGAGAGAACATATTATATAGTGGCAAAGGAAGGATTAGGACCGGAATTGTGGTGACGGAGGTATTCCGAATAGCGTATGACGACAAATTTCATATTCCTCGTTTTCTGGCTTCATCACAAATTTGAAATTTAAAAAAAAATATTTTTATCTATAAATTTCATAAATAGTACATGTTTTTTTAAATTAGTAAATATGTTTACTTGAATAAGGAATTGTTTAGTTATACTTTAAATCGTATTAGTAATAGATCCGACAGTGTACTGTCAGTTCCAGGATGTAGAACTGAGTTCGCACAGAGGCACTCCTTAGATGTTGGTCCAATATCCTTCAATCTTCTAACTCAGGAACTACAAAACATTTAATCACTGGTACCGTGTAAAGTTAGTTTGAGGTATTAGATTAGCATGGAAGAAACAGATAGACACATTCTTTTTTTTAAAAAAAACTTGATAGTAACTACCAGAAAAGGTATTTACATTCACATAATACAAGGCTAGCACAACGTGAAAACTTGTCAGTACCGAGGTTTGTAAACAAATTTGGCCAAAGAACACTTCATTATACAGTTACTAAAATTTTTAATAATATTCCTAAGATGATTTTAAAATAAAAAGTTTACAAAGCTTTTAAGAAAAAAATAATTAAATGGTTAATGTATAACAAAGCTTTATATTGATTTTATCATTTAATGTCATGTATTTTAATTTTTATAAATAAATTTTGTGTGAAAATTAGGTATGCTTTTAGTTCTTAATAATGTTTATATTACTTTTTTAATTTATATAAAATCTCTAACTTTATAAAGGAAAAATAATAAACCTGCTGACTGCGACAGTTAGTTTTATTGCAATTGCTTTGGTGAATAATTATTTTTACTACTGCATCTAAATTTGTTTAGTTAATAAAAAGTGGGATGATTTTTGTTTTTTCCGTATTTAAAGATAATATATTTTTGTCAAACCATAATACATTGGTAATTCTTTTGATATTTTACTAAGTTATTGCGCCGTGTATTGATACTCATTCTTGCCAACGTTCCGGACAGCGTTACAGCGTCCATCATCCGGGATCATGTAGTTTTAGTGTCTTAGTAGTTGGGAATTTGTAGAAAAATTTCGGGTTATTCTCGCTGTTGTTTTGGCTAAGCGATATAAGAGAATCGAAAAATGACAAACGTGAATGTAGAAACACCATTTTGAGTTAATCCAAATATTTGTAGACAAATGACTGGAATTCACCCCCCAGGGAGTCATTAAGATTAACTAATTACAACTGAGATGAACATTTTAGAGAATGGCATTTCCAAATTGTTTTTAGGCGTTGCCTAGTATGTGATTTTTTATTTTATTTACTAGGATATTTTTTGTTTTTTTTTACAATTTGCATAAGAGGTAAAACAGAGTTAAAAAAAAGAATAATTAAAAAGCAATGAAATACAGATTAACAGAAATAATGGTAAACGAAAAAATTCCCACAAAAGCATGGCCTGTTCGTGGGTATAAAATAAATATTTATTAATTTTTTGCTCCTACGTAAATAGACATGTATAATATTTTGTGTAATATAAAAAAGAAAATATTCTGTAAGAGATTAAAAGGTTTTTTTTTTATTTAATAGTAATTAAAAATGGTAATAGAAAATTTAAAAAACATAAAAATATTCCCTTTTATTAAAGGGCGACAAAATATATCATAGAAAAAAAGAGTTAATATCTTTAGTTTTAATTCAGGATAGTACGTGTTTTTTAAAAAAAGAAAAATTTTGAAAGCTTAGGACTAACAAAATGTTATGTTATATAATATTTATTTTAAAGGATTTTTTCGCACCAGAATATTTCATAGTCCCTGGACTGGTACCTGAAGCGAAATACTGATCATCTTACATGAAGATGTAACAAAATGATCATGACGCTGTGATTAGTGTACCAATGCAGTGCCCTATGCACCATTGGGTGCGGAAGGGGAACGGTGATGGTGATGAGATTTATTTTGTCTTTACTTTTTCTTTTATTTTTTTGTTTTTAGTTTTATGTTACTCAATGAAATTGTCTTTTTCTTTATGTTTAAAATGGTCTCAAACAAAATATTCTTAACAGCTTCATTTTTTTAAATAATATTGTTTCCACCAGGAATTTTTTTTAAATTTGTTTACGAAAATTCAAAAACACTTAGAATATTCTTGACTAATATAATGCTCTAAAATTATCCATTTTGTACACCCAAATCGCAATATACGTACGTGCATAAGACGGCAATTACTCAAATACTAAAGCATTTTCAAGTTCAAGTTTAGACCACATTGAACTGAATACATTCATAGCTACCCTCTATATTCGTAAGGGCGGTAATGAGTGTAGATTTCGAAATAATAATTCTACCCCAGAACTTAGTCAGCAGTTTAGTTCATTCCTCCCAAATGCGAATTGCGGATAATTAAACTCATTCGCATTCATATAAAATCTTTCATAAGAAGCTGAGATCAGATCCTATGAGGATTAAATCGATTAACAATGAAGTTCAGTGGTTTTGTATATTTTTTTTGTTATTAGACTATCAAACTTAATCAAATTTTATGTGTCGTATTATCAGCGTTATAATTTTAAATTACAACCGCGTGTGCCGTCAAAGGTTCTCTTTCGCTTATTCTTGTTCAGTTTCTGCCTATTGGTCCATTTACGGCAAGGGCACCGGAAATTCTCCATTACTCTCTTACCATTGGTTGATTTATATGAACCAATGACGTCGTTCAAAGAAGTCTGTGTTAATTGAAACGTTTTTATTATTTTTAAGGCACATTTACAGGAAACTTTGTCGTACAATTTAATGAATTCGATTTTCCGTGGGGCTGAAGTTCCTCATTAGAATTCTCTTTAACGTAACGTCTCTCTTTAAATTCATTTTTACTTTATTTACATGAATTGCATTGCATGGCATAGTGAACTTGCATCGGTACACCAATCATAGCGCATCTTGAGAGTTTTTTTGTTACACGAAGGTAAGATGATTAGTCTTACGCGTCAGATGCCAGTCTAGGGTCTAAGAAATGTTCTAGTGTAAAATCACCTTTAAAATAAATATTATACCAGTCTTATTACATTAGCAATCTTAATTACAATATGGTACGGTGGATGGGGTGGTGCATATGCCAATTTATTTAATCCTCTTAAAATAGTGTACAGATTAATTATCAAAGTTTTTATAAAGAAAACCTGGACATTTACTACCGAAAATCTATTTAAATTATTTAAAGTTCATACAGTAAACACTATTTTTAAAATAAATTCCATTATACAAATTTATAAAGAAGAAAAAATAAACAAATTTGAAAGTAATAAACTACTTAGATTTCAAAATAATACCCAAACTCCTGAATTCCACACAAGTCATGGGCAAAATTGTTTTGTTTTCAAAGAAATAAGAAATACTAATAATCTCCTCAATGAATAAAACACAATTAAAACTAATACACGACGAATTAAATTCAAAGCAAATTTAAAGATTATTTTTGAACCCAAGTAAAAAAAGCTTTTTTTAAAATTAGTATTACTGTATTATTATTTACTGTTTTTCTTTTTATTTCGTATATTTTTTTTCACGTATATTCGAATTTATGTTAATTCAAATTACTAAATAACTAAAACTGTGGAAGTCACTCTCCGAGCACGAGATCTTGTCTTTTTTTAAAAATTACAGTAATAACATTAACTAAACACATAAAATTAGGTGTTATGTAACTATTATCATCTTCATCATCATCATTCCATGTCCGTTCTTTAGTTGGAGTCCACAAATATCCTCCAAGCATCTCTGCATGCAGGTTCGCGTCTCGTAGCTCACGTAAGAAGTTGAAAGTTCAAGTCTGGCTCGCTCGAACTTAAATTCTGCATTTTAGGTCGCAACTCTTGTAACTTCCATTAATGTCAGAAAGCTGATAATTCCTATTTTGTTGAAAGTGGTCCTTAAAATTGAATATTTGTGTAAAGCACAAGAACGCAAGTATCTCGAAAACTTCGCAAAATAACGGAACATACTGTTATGTAGTAGATTTACATAACTTTCTTACAGATCTAACCTACCTATATATATATTAGTATAGATTTAATACGTAAAATTAAGAAATAGTTAGACTCAAGGGGAATATTATTACAAAAATACTAAAATTATGGTCACCCTATCTATGAAATCAGGGACATGTTTGCCGAGACAGCATTATGGTCAAAGGAAATAATAACTCACAATGAAATATAGCTGCCAGATGTTCAAATGTACAAGAGTTTACCATAGTGAGGATCTGTCCCTTTTTGCATTCCGCCAACATCAGCGACCTCACTGAAGTTCCACGAATTATGCACACAGATAAAGGAAGTGGGCGTAACCATAACTCAACATATTTTAAAATGGACCGCAAATAGATCTTATTGGCTTACTTAGGGGTAGAATCTTAGCGGCCATTTTAAGTATGCATTATCTTGTCTCTCATTGGACTTTTAATGTTACACTAAGACAGTTACAGGTCTAGCTCTTGCTATTGGCCACTCATACTGTCAAGCGTAATATGTTATTAATTAAATGCTATAAAAGCCAAAACTTTAATTTTAGAAGCATTCTTCTAGATCACGCTAAATCATTCTGCATCATTCTAAGTGATTCTAAGTCATTCTAGTTCTTTCTAAGTCATTCTAAAGCATTCTAAGGCATTCTAAGTCCTTTTACTTCGGTTTGTGTCAGTAGATCAATCTTGTCGAATCGCGGACTTATTCCCGCTGAATAGTTCGGATTCCATCATTTTGAAGATGGACAAAATCTTCTTCCTCCAAATAATTGCTAAGTGCGGAATGAATTAATTAAATATTATTTTCTCCGCCAGCAATTCTTTGCCGTTGATTCCGTCGCCTAGAGACGGGAGTCAGGGTTCTTAGTTATCGCTGTTTGAATAAGAACCCGATCGGTGAATTAATTGTATGGATAATTGCCGGCGCGTAATTGTGCAATAAATCGTCAAAAAGTTACGAGTGGAAGAGCCAGTGCACAGCCGTCCCCAGACCATGGAGACTGCATAATCGACCTGGAGCCCCACTCCAGTTCTGGCCAGGAAAACTACTGTCAGCCGTGAGTCCTTTTTGTCTTCCAAACAATTTCTTATCAGGGCAGTATGGTTTGATAGTATAGATTAGCTGTGGCAATTATTTAGCTCGCAGGGATTGACCTCCCCGGCATGTATTCGTATTTTTTATTATAACAGCTGTAATCTTAAGCCTAATTTTAGTTGGTTGCCTAAATATACATGCTCCACCAGAGCTTATCTTAAACTGGATTTTATTTCTTATTTACCACCTAATTGTTATACCTCGGACACGTGAAATCAAACCTGTGGGGAAGCAAGGCAGAATATGATGAAGGGGTCAAAAGCCACGCCCGGAGATTTATCCGACGGAGCCTAAAGCCGAGGTCCACCTCAACAATACATGAGAGCGATTCGAATACCCCTCATTATGAGGAACCCACAAATTTTCCATTGAACGTCACTTCTCCAGCCACCCTGTGTATAAGTTTACGCAATGTCTCGCAGCAGTCTCCTGCAATGGTCTCTCTCCTTAAACAAAATCCAAAACTGTACACATTACCATTTTTTAAGTTTATCTTCGATTTTTCTTTGTTTTTTCTTTAAACAAGGTAAAATCGTGCTATTCACAATAAATTTGTAGATTCGTATTATCTCAGCTGTACAATGATTGATCTTACCCCAGCAAACTTTTAACAGTGTATAGTAGTCCTGAATATTATATAAGGCTGTTAACCTTTATCACTCTCCGAGTGAAGAATAATGATGACTGAAATGTATCCGTTTTCAAATTGGGTGTCAACGTTTTGAGAACAAACTTGTCCTAACATTATAAATACGTATTACATAGAAGAGATGTTCATCACACAAATAAATGTTTTTCTTGTAAAATTATATGAGAGAAAAAAGACAAGAAAAGGACGAACCGCAACCTGCCAATAATAATTGCGCGTTGGGTGAAGTTAGATTGACTTTGATATTTTCTCAAGGACTTAGATATTTTTTACGTCTTGGGTTGTTATTTGTATCGTTGTGTTTAAAAAAATATGTTTTTGAATATAAAAGTTTTATTTATATATTTTTAAAGTCATAATGTTTGTGAAAGCAAATTATTCTACCAAATCCTAAAAAAAAACACTCCCACTCTACCAGAAGTCAAGCTAAAGGATGAGTCATGGGATCTACCACAAACTCTGAATTCGGGCAAAGAAATTTTAGGTTTTTGGGCCCCAAAATATTCAATATGTTCCCCAAATATTAAAAACAAGTATCCGGATTCAATTGAATAAATTCGTACAAAATAGTTTCTGGGTTTAGGTAGAAAAAAATCGGGGAATTTACTCTAAAACATTCTCAAATAATAAATGGTATAAATTAATATTGTAGAACTGTATAATAAATAAACTAGAAGGTAGTTTTCTTATTGTTTATTTAGCATAAAAATGTGTGCCTTAAAACAAATTGAACCTTTTTGGGCAGACTAGACATAATCCAGAGAAATCTATTACCTAACTTTGTATGTGGCAGATAAAGATTTTGTTATTTTTGTTAATAAACGATGATTTTATTACACTATTTGAGTTTGTCAAAATGTTCGTAGACAAAAGACTGGATTTTACCCCCTCGGGAGTCATTTAGATTAACAAATTACAACAGGGATGGAGTTCAAAAATTAAAAAATTGCTTTCAGGCATTGCCTAGTATGTGAAATAATTCAGTCAGATGAATATCTTCGCAACAATAAAGGTTTTAGCTCTTTAACTTCACTAAAATCACCAAATGGAAGAATTGAAGATATATGGATTTCAAACTAAGGCAAAATGGTGAAAGTTACACATTGTGTAAAGTGACCACTTAAACCAGCCAATGACAGGTCGTAAGCCCTGTAAATGCCTTGACATCCATATTCCCTTATTTAAGGTATTCTTCATCCCAGTTGTAATTTGTTAATGATGATTTTTATTATTGTTTTTTTGTTATTTTATCTTTATTTATTTACTGAGAAACACGTTTTTAAAAGAAGTATTAACATTTACATTTATCATAAACAACTAAGTATAAAAAAATGTATAGATATAAAAATGTCATTAAAAGTTTTTTTTAAAACCATATAATACAAAGTAGACATATAAATTACATGTCCAGAAGTTACTACAAATCAATTTAGGGATATTTTTTTATTTTTTTTGTAACACATTCGAAACCACAAAGAAACAAAGAAAGCTTAATATTTTCAGAACTGAATACATCACACCAATATATAAACTTTTTTTTTGAAACCATCAGTTTTACAAACATATTTATAATAAACAAACATATATATTGTATAAACTCAGAACCAATAGATTACCACAAAGTCTAGAAAGTAAGTAAATGAAATAAAATTTAATACATATAATAATAATAATAATATTTGGCTGATTTATATAGCGCCATTTTTGTAAAACATCACCTCAAGGGCGCTTTACAATTGTATACTTAAACTTACATTCTAACTCAACTAAAGTGAAAATTTGGTTGGGATCTGAACTGACTGGAACTGTCGATGATTTGTAAGTTTGAAGGCAATTGGTTTCAGGCAGAGGGGCTGACAACGGCAAAATCACGATCTCTAAATTTAGTGTTAAGTTTTCCTCTGCCTGATCAAATGCTGACCTAGGAGAAGATTTTCTTTGACATGTATTTTCCGTAATACAAAGGTCCAATATGTATCTTGGAGCCATTTCATGAAGGGATTTGAATACTGTTCAGCAAAGCTTGTACTTTATTATCTCTAAGCTTTTAAACCATTTCAAATCTCATCGATGTTGTGAGATGTGAGAATATTTTTTTACTCCCGTAATAAGCCTTGCTGCCGCATTGAAAACTAATTAAAGTTTATAAGTTTGGTATTTTGGGAGATTTGCGTATATTCCATTACAAGAGATTTAGTTGCGTCTATGGGAATATTTCTCCGTACGGGTTTGATCTGTCGGAGATGGAAGAAATCAGCACTTATCGTTTTATTAACCTGAGATATAGAGAAAAATCTGAATCTAAATGAACACCCAGTAGTTAAGTGTATTTTATAAATGTAAACAAATATAAGTTTATACATATTTAAATTCGTAAAGACTCGCGATACAAAAATGTGGCAGTCGTGTCAAAATTGTCAATTAATTATACAACAATTTTTTGAGTTTGTCCAAATTTTAGTAAACACGGACTGGATTCAACCCTATAGAGAGCTGTTAATCGTATTACAACAGACATGAAGAACATTTTACAGAAGGGATCATGGAAATATAGGCATCCACAGGGCTAATGAACTGTCATTGGTTAGTCTAAGTGGCCATTTTACACACTGTGTAATATTTACCATTCAGCCTAGTGCCAAGTGGTTTATTTCATTTTTTTGATTTGTAATAGACTAATAAAGCAAACAATTTTTTGTTTCGAATTTTTATATATTGTATTATCAGCGCCATTTTTAGTAGTAGAATTATTTTTCAGTTAAGTATTTCCCAAATTAATCCGCATGAGACAATTGGTCCGTTGACAAGTATACCGGAAATCATTCGCAACTCTCTTATCATTGGTCGATTCAAATGAACTAGTGAAGTCATTCGAAGTAGTTCATTTTTATTGAAATATTTTTAAATATTTTTTTCGAAAATATTAATTTATAAATATTTTTTTCATAAGACTTGCCGTATAATTGAATGCTCTAATTTTTGCCGCACGTAAGAAAAAAAAAATTGAATCCAATTTAAAAAATAAAGTATCAATAAATCAATTACTTTTCATCAATCCCTTTGTACGTAATAATTCGATTGATATAATTTTTTTTGTGAACTATTATGATAAATTCTTCTAACAAGTTATAGTTCCGAGTTTCCACTGTTGTGTTATTGTGACTCAGTTGAGCGTGGGGGGATAATTTGATAGTTCTGAAAGATATCTAATCCGGATAGACGGAGGGGGAGGGTGTGGAAGAATAAAATAGAGTAAGTGATGCATTAAGGAGGCTGCCAGCAAATGTTACGTTGGCGGTGAGATATATTATATTATTTACTTTCAAGGAGCCCTTTAATAAAATAATAATCTGATGCCAATGATATTTATAGATAACAAAAAGATAAAGAGATATTTTTGGTTACTGTAATATTTTTTTAATATGTTTTCCTCTGAAAACCAATTTGCTTAAAACATTATTATAGGGTCCATATTAGTCGCAAAACAGAGAATGAAGGGCCTTTGATCGGTCATTGGCTGGTTTAAGTGACCCGTTTTACACACTGCTCAACATTAATAATTCTGTCTTAAACATCCAAATTTTCTCAACTCTTCCATCTGTTAACTTTTGTGTAGTAAAAGAGCTGAAATCTTTAACATGTGGGTGAGATTTTTCCGGTTGAACCAATTCACTTTCTAGACAACGCCTAAAAAGCATTTGGACACACTCAAAACATTATTGATTATTATAGGGATTTAAAATTCTCGAAAGGAAAAACAGATTTAAATACAAATTAAAGTTTTATTTCAGAAAATATTCTCATTTTCCACATCCACTCATAAGTGGAGCATGTGGATATCACGAAATGTCTCCAGGAGGCCCTATTGCCAGCCAGCACTCTCGCATCCTCCCACGTCAATCTCGTGTCAATTGTCATCAGCTTTCTTTCGGGACAGCTGGAGCCCGCAGCTGTGAAGAAGAGGCAACTTGGATTGGGGCTCTCCCGAGTCATCCGCAGAGCGTGTCCAAGCTGGGCCCATCCTCACCCTTACTCAAATAACCTGTTTTACTTACTCAGAAATTTTAATTTTCAGATCATTTCCTAAAAGTCGTAAATAACTTGTGCTGGAAAAATAGACATCGTCTGTTTGTCTGTTTTTTGGTTGGCTGGAAGATATTTCAATTTATTTCAACAGAGGGAAAACGTTTTTGAGAAGAAAATATGGATGTCTAGGCATTTATAGGGCTTATGACCTGTCATTGGCTGGTTTAAGTGGCCACTTTACACACTGTGTAACATTCACCATTCTGCCCATGTTTGAACATCCACATTTCCTCAACTCTTCCATCTGTTGACTTTTGTAAAGTAAAAGAGCCGAAACTTTTATCACGTAGGTGAGATTCATCCGGCTGAACCAGATCACCTACTGGGCAACGCCTGAAAACAATTTTCCAATTTGTATACTTCTTCTTTTACCAGGTTTCATTCAGTCCAAACGCTTGCAGACCGGCTGGATTTCTTCCCTAGGGAGTTGTTCATATTTAAATTTATTTCAACAGAGGGACAACGTTTTTGAGAAGGAAATATGGAAGTCTAGGCATTTACAGGGCTTATGACCTGTCATTGGCTGGTTTAAGTAAGCGTTTGGGCATACTCAAACATTGTTTGAAGATATTGCTTTCAGCGATAAATCTGACACAAAAGATCTTCACAGGTCGCAGTGACGTCAGGAGCTTGCATAGAACTGACCTCCACCACTAAAAATAAGTCCGCCAAAGTACTTATTCCTTGCACTCGAAGTTTTACATAAAATAAATAGATGGTTGTGACCGCCGAACAGGGGGTCGGGGGCCGGGCCGTTGATTACTCCGCCCGAGTGTCGGCTGCGGTCGATTCGATCTTCTCATCAAATGAGCGACGTGTCAGGTACCGGGGCGACTTCTCCTTGCCGAGGTACCCAGGGCCGACTGCGGTGTGCCGTCGAGCCTAGAAGCGTCCGGACACACCCGCACGTACTGCGCTGCAAGAGCTCGACACATAGCACTCGGAACGGCGGGGATGGGAACTCAACGGGTTAACCCCTATCGAATTTTTATTTTCTTTTATTTTTTAAAATTTATTCATTGATTTTTATTTGGGAAAAAAACAACAGTTTTTACATCTTTTGTATACAGAAAATAAGAATATATATAAACGAAAGTTGTAAAAACAGTCAATATAAATTTTCCACAGTGGTGTAAGTTATTGATTAAGTACACTATCGGTATTGAAAAAAAGAAATTTAAAAATTAAGAAATGTTACAGTAATAAAAATAAAGTATATAAAAACAAGAAAAATTTAAATTTCAAGAATAAGACAAATAATAAATTTCATAAAAATAATGTAAGGGGGACACAATATAATAATGAACATACGAGTACAAACATAATTGCTGACACCGTATAACTAAACGGATGTACTGTCTATAAGGAATCTTCTATATTTCATATAGGAGAGATAAAAAATGTCTGCGTGACCGGAGAGGACTGTATTGTAATAATTACATGATCTAAAGAAAAAGTCGTGTTTCTTTGAGTTAGTCCGGGTGCTGGCAAATTAAATGTAGTATGGAGTCTTGTTCTGTTGGAGACAAGACATTCTGAAGAACTTATTAAACCATTTCATACATAAAAATTATATTATACTCCCAGAAATTATTATAAACACCTCATTAGAGACAATATATAAAAAGAAAACATTTTTGTGACAATGCATAAAATCAAATAGGTGCGAAGGTTTTCACGGTCACTGTTATTAATGTTTTTCTTTTTTAGGTTATACCGTGTGTTAATTTAAGCCCGTCGTCTTTGTTTATGTGATTTGGGTGTCAGTGTATTTCAATTGCCTCTTTTATTATTCGTACACTGTTATTACGTGCAATCATAGCCGAAACATCGGAACGAATCCAACACACACAGTATCACCCAAAAATAACCTTATTGATACATAAAATCATTTCATACGATCCAGAATAGAAAGAATACATAATATTAGAAACATAAAATACAGTTAAAAAATTACAACAGGGATGGAGAATACCTTAAATAAGGGAATATGGAAGTCTAGGCATTCACAGGGCTTATGACCTGTCATTGGCTGGTTAAAGTGGCCACTTTACACACTGTGTAACATTCATCATTTGGACAAACTTAAATATTATAATAAAATAGAGTGTAAAACACTATACATAAAAATTATACTACTGACTATCATTGTCAAAAAGATTTAAATAATAATTACTAATTGCAACACTTTCAGACTAGCTATTCGATATTTTGTTTTTTTATTTCATCGGGCAGTTTATTAGATTGGACATGCAGTAATCATGCAGTGGCATTATCTTAAAACAGTTTAAATGGAAGTTTAAGCATCTACAGGGCATATGAACTGTCATTGGCTGGTTTAAGTGGCCACTTACTGCCCATTTTTGAACATCTTTATTCCTTAGATTTTTTCATCGGTTGGTGTTTGTGAAGTTTATTTATTTATTTATGTATTTCACGGTTTAAAATGTACAGAGTTTCTTTGTTTCAGGTCTCGACTAGCTAGGAAATTCCTGTGTTTAGGAAGGACCTTATTTTTTACATGTGTTTTTTTTAATCTATTTTTTCATTAAATGATGCTTAATAAATTCAAAGAATAATAATAACATATGAAAAAATCAATATAAATATAAATTAGAAAACATGCAAGTAATAATAATAAAAATTGAATCATAAAAATAAATTAGAAAATATGGCATTCATAGTAAAGAAATGAGACATAATTATTATAAAATACGGGCTTACATTGAAGCATAAATATAAATTTGAAAATATATCCTTAGTAATTAAAAATTGAAGAACAAAAATAAATTACAGAATATACCATTTTTAATTAGAAAATTAAAGAAAAGTGTAAATAGTAGTATTAATAATAAAAATAAAATATATGTAAATTAATAAACATAAAAAATAAAATTAAAATATACATAAAAACAATAAGGAGATATTTGTCAATTAAAAGCAACACAATTTTTTGTCGTGAAAATAATTACAGGATATAAAAAGGTCTATCCCTTATCCACTTGCTCACCTTTTTCTCATAAACATTGAAACTGACAGACGCCTTTATGTCAGGGTCTAACATGTTAAAAAACCTAGGGCCCAATACTGCAAAATGCCTCTGAAAAATGTCAGTTCTACTTAGAGGTACCCCAAAGTTTATGCTCATTGCATATCTTGTTTTAATATTTTGTTGTGTTCTATTTTTTATTGAAGACCAGAAATTTGTAAGGACTTCCTTAGCATAAAGTTGTTTGAGAGTTAGTAAATTTGTTGTTTCAAATATAGTATGAGAGGGGTAAGTAGATGGCAATTTTAGCATTATTTTCAATATTGCTTTTTGGAGAATGATCAATGGATTTAATATGACCTCCGAACAACCACCCCATCCAATCACTCCATATGACGCAACCGACTGGAATAGTGCAAAATGTACCGATTTAACTGCTCCGTAATCTAAAACACCTCTCAATGAGTAGAACACATGTATCAGTGTTCGGAGTTTTTTGACAGTCATAGAAATGTGAGATTCCCATCTAAGATGGCTGTCGATCATAATTCCCAAATATTTTATTTCATTAACTCTTTTCAGGGGAGAGCAGGTACACGGCACATTATCTTGTCAAGGAATTTGGTTTAAACAACAAGTATGAAGCATAACATCGAAAGATGTGACTGGTTGGGTAGCTCCACTGAGGCTAAATGTTATTTAGTTTGTTTTATCAAAATTGAGGGAAAGTAAATTTATGTCTAACCACTTTCTCACCATTTTCATTCCTGCTGTGGCCTTACAAAAAACATCATTCCATGAGCATCCATCGAAAACAATTACGGTATCATCTGCAAAAAAAAAAAATGGCTTTGCCAAGTTCCATGTTACAGAGATTATTAATGTATACAAGAAATAGTATTGGACCCAATACACTACCTTGGGGCACACCGTTCACGACTAGTTGACATTTGCTTCTAGTTTTTTTTCCCGTTTCATCCATTATTTTTGTTGTTTGTGTTCTCCATGTGAGATAATTTTCAAACCATTTTAATGCAGTTCCATTGACTTCTATTTCTGATAGTCTTCGACACAGTATCGAGTGGGACACAGTGTCAAAAGCCTTAGCTAGATCAAGGAACACAGATATAGATTTACTTTTTCTATCTAAACATTCGGACAGTATCTTTGATAAATTTTCTATAGCATCAGATGTGCTCTTTTTTTGTATAAAACCGTACTGATTATTTTATAAAATGCTATTGCTCTCTAGGAACAAATTAAACCTTGTTTTAACTATCAATTCTATGATTTAGAAACTACGCTAAGAAGACAAATTGGTCGGCAATTGTTAACTGAACACTAATCTTTGGATTTAAATACAGGAATAACAATAGAGTTTTTCAGACAAGCAAAAGAGCTAAAACCTTTATTTATGCGGGTGAGATTCATCTGATTGAATTATTTCACCTACAGCTAGGCAACGCCTGACAGTATTATTTTTTTCAATTTCTATATTTCTTCATGGACCAGGTGGATTTATCAACAATATTTTGAGTTTGTCCAAATATTATATACGTATACATTACCTGTTAAATTAATTGTTATCTATTTCAAATAAATTGGCAAAGTCAAAATTCGTTTAAAAGCATATGGGTTCCCAGTCATTTGAACATAACCGTAACTAAATTTTCAATTTGTTTTCTCAAATTTCGCCATTTGAAGGGTTTTATCAGAATACCGACGATATTATTAATTTAAATACGAAGCTCTTACAGCGGAATGAGCTTTATTTCCACTCGCATACCTTTCACGTGTAGAGTGAACAAGCGACACATTTGATATAAATATATAAATGTACGCGGCTCGGTAGGTCGGTAGGGACTAACTTTTGGTTTTCGCCTACGAAATCTCAAGTATGGGGTTTGAAACTCCCACGCACGAGAACCTCAAATGCCAGCTTAAATTGCTGGAAAGTTCCATGCTCTCATACTACTAGAAGATCTGTAAATATGCTGCGGAGACCTTGTTCACGCCTACTCATATTTTAATTTTGCACCAAATCTTTTAATAATTGTTTTTAATTACAGGTCAGTTGTTACTTTAATCCGCTTATTTCGCTATCGTGACATGGTCAAACTGTTATTCTTTTTATGTGTTGTTAGAAATAAAACAGTCATTCGGATTGGCAAATATCCAGACGTTATTAGAAAATGAATAAATAAAGGAGAAGGAATAAAATCAATATTAATCGATTTTATTCCTTAATCGGGTTGTGGTCCTGTAGCTAGTGTCTCGGACTCACGGACCAAAGGTCCGTGGTTTGAATTCCACTCTACCCCAACTCAATTTCATTTTCTAATAGTGAGTTATTTACAACTCGTTGAAAATGGCCCTCAAAATTGAATATTTGGATAAATTATAAGAACGCAAATATTTATTTTTAAAAAATAAAAATATATATATGTATATATACAACAACTTTGTTTTATTATAATAAATAACCACAAAGTTAGTGCTTTAAACATAAATTTAATTAAGGAGAAAATTTAATTTATTCGTACAATTTAAGACTGAATTTTAATTTATTTTTTAATTTCCCCAATGAACTTAAAACTATTAAAACCAATAAATCAGTAAATAAATTCAAAACAAATTTGTATAAATTCTTTAAACTCGAGTTAAAACAACTTTCTATGAACCCTAATAAAAACGTTACTCTATTATTATTTTATGTTTTTTTTTTTATTTCGTATAATTTTGATTTTATTTTGTGTATTTGAAATTATATAACTTTAAATTACTAAATAAATAAAACAGTTTAAGTCACCCTCCAAGCACAAGAGCGAGTCTCTTTTTTGGAAAGTATGTACTAGCTATAACAATAAAAAAATATAAAAGTAGATTGGATGGAAAAATAAAAAACACGTATCAATTATGTATTTATATTAATCATTTTTTTTTTTAAGTAGGCTGGACATGCCCAATTCATTGTGTTATTTTAACAGCAATAAAATTCGCCACTTATTCATCCGGATAATTAGAGTTTTACTGTAGTTTGGTGTGTAAAATAGACCTAGAAACTCGGAATAGTTCTTTTGACTCGATGGCTGCTCTCAGGTAGAAATCCTGAAATAAGAAATCGAATGAATATAAGTCCGCCTCGTAGCGTAGCGGTTGGCGCAATCGCCTACCATGCTTGAGGTCCTGAATTCGATTCCAGGAAAGGTCGAACACGGAGCTTTCACGATTAAAATTATCAGAATGTGTGTTATAAGGAATTTTACATCGAAGCGTGATAGATTAGATACGTTTTTTTAATATTTTTTTATATTTGGACCCTTGTATTTAGTAGCCTTACGTGTCATGTACAAGGCTAAGGTACTCGGAAAAAATCGTTTTTGTTTATCTTGGAAATGGCATGTTCGATCACTGATTTCTTACCTTTATGAGTCCAATCACCATTGTTGCAAAGTCCAAGAACAATAGCGCGTGAACAATGGCGACTTTTAACGACAGTGTGGATATCTGTTAAAGATATTCCACCTTTCTTGCATTCTGCTTCAAGATTATGGCGTTGTCAACTGTAAAATGAGCACTGAAATAATAAATGTTCGATACTCTGTGAAGAAATATCATCGCATGTACAATAGTGATTTTACCTGTAGAAGAAGCGCGGTAATGATTCTCCCAACGCTTGTTAGATACATTTACTGTCATGAAAATATTAGTTTTACTCGGATGTTTTCTTTTGGCTTCTCGAGTTAAACCGAATGAGCCTTCGTTCAAAAAATATGTTTCTTGAAAAATTACATTTAAAAAAGAACGCGTCTACAATGAGAATCGCTTACAATTTCATTTTTTTATAGCTCACTAAAAATGAAAAAATATTTTAATGTTTTTTTCATTTTACATAAAAGCAGTTTTGTGACGTGCCGTTCATACGGGACTAAAGCATAATAATAAAGATACTGCGGACAATGTTATCATCAAATTTGTTCCTTTCATTAAGAATCCTTTACGCTCTGTTTGCTGTTATGCGTTGTTTGTCGAGACAAGACCAAAATAGGAACCTTAAAGTCGACGAAAATTTAAACCTTTTCGTCTTGTACACCCTAGAAAGGGCTGAGCTTAAATCAAAACCAAGCAAACAAATTTTCAACCATAAAATATTTTATTATGGAAATAAAACACGAGGAATACTAAAATCTACACATTTCAAATAACCACTGACCGGTTTCATCGCTTTACGACGTCTTTGAGAGAGATATCTTTATTACAATAATAAATTAATAAACCAACAGCAAGGGGAACCAATTCCAAATTATATGATTGTAATTGAACTGAATTATTTTCTACCAACCAACTAACGACATATCACTCTGTCTTTGCATACAGACCTCGCTTCTTCTACATTCATACATCTTCTCATTCACGCACGCCGGTTATTACGACTCATGACATGTCTATCTTTACGTATTTTATGGATTAGATGATGCCATGTCTTTCTCAGTCTTCGTCGTTTTCTGCATCCATCAACATTCACATCGTAGATTCTTTTAGCCATTATTTTGCTGCTCATTCGCTCTACATGTCCAAACCAACGCAGCACCTCTTTCCTTATTGTGTTGATAACGCATGTCTTAGCCTTACACAGTTCACGGATCTCAACATTTGTGCACCTATCATACATCGTTTGACCACACATTCGCCTGATGGATCGCATTTCACCCGCATTTAACATACTTTCATCTTTATTTTTCCAATTCCACACTGGCTCAGTATCAGGCATAGAAGAAACATTCACATTCTATCACTTCTTCTTAATATTTAAAATAATCCCACTTCGCCTGTTTATCTGAGAGAGCTCATCCAACCTCTTTCACAACACGGACTATCTCTTCGTTCTAGTAACGAGAGAACCCTTTTAATACCCTGTCACCGCTCTAATTTTCTTGCCTCCTCTTTCACAGTAGTAGCCGCTCGATTGTGGAAAAATCTACCTACTAATGTTAGAGACGCCCCCTTCTTTATTTACATTTAAGTCAAGATTGAAATGTCACTATCTAAATATTTAAAGTGTTCCTTTATCCTTCTTCTTTTCTTCCCATCCCCTCTCCTCTCTTCATAGTATAGTGTTAATTTTTCTAAATGTAATTTTATTGTCTTAATTTTTGTTTTTAATTTTAGTATAAAATTGTGAGATTCAATATGTCCGTGTATTTATAATTTTCTCAAACTGCACGGTTTGGGCAGATAGTAAGAAATTGCCTTAAGGCAATATGCCCGCCCTTATATGTTTTTATATATTTTATAATTATATAAAGTGTCAAAATAAATCAATAAATAAATAGTAATAAATAAATAAAAAATAAACGTTTAGTAAAATTTTTGACCACAAAGTTTATGCTTTAAATATAAATGCGTTATTTTCGTTAGAAAGACATTTCAACAAAGTGTTTTATGTTGGTTTAACGAGTTTTGTAAACAAAAATGTTTATTTGTTTATTTCAATATAAATTTACAAAAATATTGGGTTGAACGCATTTTAGCTTTTACGTAAAAACCTGTGTTGAGAGGAAATGTTTTAAATAAAAATAATTAAATATATTATAAGACTGTTTGCATATTCTTAATGACAATACCAAATAATAATATCAATAAATATATAATGTCAACAATGTTTTAAGTATGTTCAAATGTTTGCAGACTGGCTGAATATCGTCCCTAGGAAGTAATTTAAATCTAAATTTGTTACAACAGAGAGAAACAATATTTTTGATAAAGGAAAATGGAAGTTTCGGCATTTACATGAATTATGACCTGTTAATGGTTGGTTTAAGTAGCCACTTAATACACTATGTAACATTCACCATTCTGTCCATGTTTAAACATCCACATTTTCTCAACTATTTCATCTGTCGACTTTTGTAAAGTAAAAGGGCTGAAACCTGTTGCAACAATTGTAGCCATAAAATTGTTATTTTCAACGGAAAGTATTAGCAAAGTGAAGTTAAGAATTCATAATTTAAAATACATATGCAATATCAACTGTGCTGTTTTAAAGCAAAAAATAAATAAATGTGCTTTACGGGTTCGTGTAAAATTCACACGTCAAAGGAAAGTCGTAGAGATGTGAAATTCAGTGCCAAAATATTAAATGTGATTTCAAGATCTAACGGTTTATTTTATAGCCAAATGTGTTTTCCGGACATCTTTAGTATAAAAATTTTAATAATAATAAAAATAAAATAATTGAAGAATTTTTCTATATTTACCTCTGATTATCTTTTTAACAGTGTACTCGTTTTCTTTGGAATTTAATTATTTATTACTAATACCTTGTTTTTCCGGATTTTTATTATATCGCATCACATGACATTATAATTTAATTTGGTTCATTTTACTGTGTATTTTTTATTTTTTTATTATTATGGCTTGACACGGGCACATCCTAAAAAGCCAAGCCAAAGTGTGTGTTTTTACAAGGATATTCCATAGTACCTGGACTGGTACCTGAAACCTAAGACTGATCATCTTACCTTTATGTATTAAAAATGATCAAGATACGCTGCGATTGGTGTATTAATGCAGTGCCCTATGCACCATTAGGTGCGGAAATAGAATGATGATGATCACACATTCGTAATATATTTATGTACATTTTTTGTATTTACATATTAACATATTACAACAGAGATAAAGAACATTTTAAAGGAGGTAAAATAGAAGTCTATGCATCTACAGGGCTTATGACTTGTCGTTGGCTGGTTTGAGTGGCCACTTTACACACTGTGTAACATTCACCATTTCACCCATATTTTAACATCTATATTCTTTCAGTTTTTTCATCTGACGATGTTTGTGAAGTTAAAGAGTATTTAAATATGTTTATTTTGAATCAATTAAATACCTTTTTATTATTGTATAAAAAGATCATGAAGTAAAGAAATACAAATATAAAATTTTCAGGCTTTGCTTAGTAAGTAGGTGAAATAATTTAACCAGACGATTTTCACCCGCAGAAATAAAGGTTTCAGCTCTTAAACTTCACGATCATCAACAAATGAACGAATTTAAGGAATAAAAATGTTCAAATATGAGCAGAATGGTGAATGTTACACGTGTAAAGTAGTCACTTAAACCAGCCAATGTCATGTCATAAGCCCTGTGGATACCTAGACTACTAGACTTCTATATTACCTTCTTTAAAATGTTCTTTAAAATGTTCTTTAAAATGTTCTTCATCTCTGTTGTAACTTGTTAATTAAAAATATAGATAACTGTCAAAGGATTCTTTGAAAGGAAAATGATTTTTTCTTTGTTAATAATTCTCGGGAACATTGATACGAGTAACTACTAGCATATTCCACACTGCCACAAATGTCAAAATATTAACATTTGCACAAATCAAAGAGCTCATTAAATGCCTTTAGAATACACGCAACAACATGGATGTGGGATGGAAGTGGGTAATTTGTGAAAAGACCTTCGTTTGCATTGGAGAACTCGTGTAGTCCTAGCGTACCGTGGTCCATGTACTTGTTAAATATTACTATGTCATGCTCTATACCAGATATAGGCAAATGTGACTCGAGAGCCGCATGCTGTTCTCCGTTGGTTCAACCCTTTCATTCCTGAACATAGATTTATTTATGTATTTATTATCTACTTGCTTATACACCCAGAGGGCTTTTACATTGTAACGGGTCAATGAAGAGGGGTAGGAACTTAAGTTCAATAAGCCCCGCTACTGATAACATAACATAACATTTTAAATTTTGTTGCGAAAAATCGGGATTGCCGAATAGGAACGTTGACAACACAAAAAATCACTTGTTAGCTTCAACTAGCTGGCAACTAAGAGTTGTATAAAATGTGTAAATAAATGAAAAAAAATGTATTTCATATTTCTTGAGAACGTAAAAATATATATCCTTACGTAGGTATACAGGGTGTTCTTGAAACCACGATGATCAGTATGAGCAAGAAGACATATTGGCACATTAAAATAAATTATTAGAACGAATAAAATTTACAAAAATAAAATATCTAAAAAAACAAATGGTTGCTTACTTCTGCAAAGGAGAAGCGAGGAGAGGGGAGGGGGGAGTCTGATACACCGTCAACCACATGACCACGACCCCCTCGCTTCTCCCCTCCAGAAGTAAGCAACCATTTGTTTTTTTTGTATATTTTTTTTAAATTTCTGCGTTCTAAATATTTTTTGGTTATGCTAATATGTCTTCTTGGCCATACTGGTCATCGTGGTTTCGGATGTGACAGGGTTTAAAGAACACCCTGTATATTAAAATCCAGAATCTGGCTGTCATTAACGTCATGTGTGCCTATCCATGCTCTATACTAAAGAGAGATGTGTAAAGATTTTTTGTGTCGCATAAAATTTTTATTGAATTTCCTTTTTCCTTTTTTCAAATGGGAGTTGCATTACTTTTTACCTTGCTTATAATTTACAAGGTTTTTTTTTTTACTTCAAACGAATATATTTTTACTTCAAAAAACAATATTCTATTAAATTTACTTCAATGAAAAACTTTATTACAATTTGTAATATTTATAATATGTACGGATCGGGTGAGATGTTTCGGCTGTGGCCTGTTTTAGGAGCTTCTCAGCATTTGCTCAAGTGACGAGGAAACCACAGGAAACTAGACAAAAGAAGGCGGACTGTTGTCATTCGTCAACAGACCTTCCGATCCACTCGAAGATTATTCGTTATTTGGTGTCCTGCTATCGTTCACATTGATACCTTTTATCGCCTTTACTATATCTATCATGTATTGTGTTACCTCTCTTGACAAGTCCTTATGATTAATTACTACGTGAACATCGTGTAAATCCTCATTTCGGCTTCTGCATCGCGCCTCCAGTTGCATTCTCTGTAAAATAAAAAAGAAGCAATGCATCAACAGATGGGACACATCTTGGAGAGTAACATCATCACATGGGCAGGTGTTGATTTTAGATATTTGGAATATGTGCAAGTAGCTCATGAATCCCACATTGCCATGTCCTGTCAGGATTTGTGTAAGTTCGTATCCTGAACGCTGCAGTTTCCTGAAATCAAAAGCATGGTAAATAGATGAAAAAAACATTTTTGTTTCCTATCCAGTGGGTTTTGTTAAATAACGATTATTCCAGATTGCATTTCACATGAGCAAGGGTAAAAGTTTTATGCAGTCAATTGGCTAATATTGCATCGAGAATACATTAGTTTTTAACGCTACGCTATAATTATTCGCTTATTTCAATTACATTATCAGCATGTATTCTGCTGTCATGAGAAAGAAGGACGTTTCTACATAAAAGAAAAAACGGAGAAAATAAAATATTTTGTAACTCGGAGATTGAAAAATTCGCTGTGTGAAAAATACTACAAAAATTAAGTATTTTATCATGCGACAGTGTGTGTTATAGTTTATCCTAATGGAAAATGTATATTTATTTTAATAAATTTTACTATATATATTTAAAAATTGACATTTTCATCTTCTTTTTAGTAAAAAAAATACAAGAAAATATGTTATACCTCAATGAAAAGACGTTTCTAGATAAAAAAAGCCCTTTTTATTTAGTATTTAAGTAAACTTCTATCTTTTTTAGTGATAATATGCCAATAGATTCCACGCAACTAAATAAAATTACATCACTGGCCATTTACTGTTTTTCAAACTAGTAACGTCGACCTAATCATCAATTAACTTCGAAATTATTAGCAGATCTGAAATTATATTGAAAACGAGTAAGTACATTCATTTCAGATGTTTTCAAAAATGGAATGGAAGAAAAAATAAGTATTTTAATCAGTCATTAATAAATATGTAAGTCAGAACAGCCTTTTATATTAAGTAATCTTTGAGACTTTTTGCAGTTTGGTCTCATTTATTAGTGAAAATAATAGGGTTGTGGTTATTTAAGGAAAATATATATATTTTTAGTAGATGCGTACTTTTTTCCAGATTCCAAATATGTATTTAACTCATTTTTGGAAAAAATGTTAGATGCGTCCTTTTTTCTTATGACGGCAGTATTATCTCATCAAGAAAAAGTGAAATAATTGTTCACAATGTATTCAGCATTATTTGTAATAGTAGGTAGTAATAATTAGTAGCAGTTAGCGATGTTCTTAAAATGGGCATTATTTTGCCTATTCGGGACACCACTGTCATTCAAATGTGTAGGATTTAGGTATCTGAGGGGTGAAAGCTCCTACCCCCCAGTTGGAGATTGACAGAAGACATGAGGTTGATGTTTGATGCGTGTATTTATTACATGGTAAATAAATAATACATTGAATTATGTCGCGCGAGTGTAACGGCGATGATACAGTATTGTGCGAATTGATGGAATAAGAGTAATTTTTGACATTTTTTACGTATAACAACACTCAAATGTCAATTTGACAGTTGTTTAGCGCCAAAAATTATGACTTACTGTTTATTAATCCTTTGAAAACTCATATTGGTGTTTGTTGGTGTATTATCTATTGGTTTTTATGTACATTTTCTGAATAAACGACTAATTTTATAAATTGCTTGCATATTAAACAGTGTTTTTGAGTTGGTTTGAATAATGAATATCACGCTGAGGAAAAGAGAAAATATTTCAACCTTAAGTGAACATACACCGATGACTCATAAAGAGATTATTAGGCAGAAAAAGAAACAGTCAGTTGAAACAAAGGGAATTGGTAAATGTAGAAGAAACCGGAAAACTAGTGTCCGAGATGAAATATCTTTAATCAGAAATAGTAAGTTAAACCCCGGAAAAACTAGTTACGAACTTCAATGAGATTGAGCAGCCACTGGGGTGATGATACATGACTCAATAGTATGTAAAAGACTCATTGAATCTGGAAGAAAAACAATTCTACCACAGAAGAAACAACTTCTGACGGTACGTATGATGAATCAAAGGCACATTTGGGCTAGAAAATATACCAAATGGACTTTTAAAAGCTAGAAGAAAGTGCTGTTTTCAAATGAGACTCACTTTCTTGTGCAGAGATATCGCACAAAATTTGTTAGAAAAAGTGGGGATGAAAACTTACTGTGGCTCATATTGACCAAACGGTGAAATATCTTGTAAATAAGATGTTTTGGGGCTGCTTTTTGTATATAGGGACCGGATCTTTGATACCAATAGAAGGAATGATGAATAACCTAAAGTATAAAGCTCTGTTGAAGCACCACTCGAGTACAGAACTGAGTAAATGTTGTCCTAATGGTGGGACTGTATGTCAATAAGACTCAGCTCCTTGTTTTGTATCGAAGTTTATGCTTAAGTATTTCAATGATAAAAAATAACTCTTTTAGACTCGCCTGGAAATTTCCCTGACCTTAACCCTATAGAAAGGCAATTTGTAAATCTAGGATACAAAAATTGGACTGCACTATCAAGATGAAGATGATAAAAGCAGTTATTCAGACGTGGTTTTGAGATGACCGAATAAAAGGAAATTGCCGAAGTTTTATTGATTCCATGCCGAAACGTGTTTAAGCTGTTACAAAAGTATAAAAAGGACATACATCCTATTAAATGGGAAATATTTTATGATTCTACGTCACCTGTAACTCAAAATATTGATAAAAAACGTATTTTATGATTTCAATGAATTTTATTCCATTAATTTGTACAATACTGTATGTTGAACTAGGAAAATCATTGAACGTCAGTGTTTCATCGATCGGATAAAAAAACGCTAACGTAAGTATTATGTATTCGCGTTTATCGAGTGAAAACGAATAATTATGGAATATTGAATCGAATTCCAGCGACATAATTTAGCACATAGCAACTCAAATTCACAATAACAAATTACAACATAGATAGAAAAAATTTTAGAGAAAAGAAATATAAATCAGCAACAGGGCTTTTGACCTGTCATTGGCTGTTTTAAGTGTTGTCTTTATTCCTCTTATCAGTGTCAAATGTTCTCTATCTCTATGGTAATAGGTTAATATTAACCTCTTCCTAGGGGGATGAATCCAGTTCTTCTCTACAAAGAGTTGAACAACCTCAAAACATCTACTTATATACTGTCCAATGTTTGATAGGCCGAGGTGGGAGCTTGAATGCAAAGTAAACACTCGGATTGCCGCGACTAATAACCTAGCTGAGCTCCTGAACTGTAATGATACACGAAGAGAGACTGTTCGATTCATTACAGGGACGATCAAGCAGGCTAAGTTATTCAATGGTGGTATCTAGCTCCTTTTGTTTTTTTGTGTCCAACTTTTACGATTTTTTATTTTTTATTATTTGTTAATGTAATATTTCTAGAGTTATTTTGTTTATTCTGATTCTGCTTTTTTTAAATTATTGTTATCTACGGTGAAAAATGTTGAAATCAACGGAATATATACTATGGATAAATATATTAGATAAAACCTTGCACATAACAAAAGTAAGGTACAAATAATTTGCAACTAAAAAAAAATAAAAAATGTCTCTCTTCGTTCGGTCCCCTCTAGAGTTGAGGGTGGGGGTGGAGGGTGCGCCAGTAACGGGTTGATATGGTGACACACGGCAAACAGGGCTACAGTATTCTACAAAGAGAGAATCGTGCCTCCTACATTAGTTTCTAGGATTAATTTCCTTCAACGTTCTCCATTAATAAATATTATTTCATACCGAAGCGATGATATGAACGACGCAGTATGGAGGAGACGGAGGGAAGCTAATTTTGTTTTTAAGACGAAATTGTCCTTAAGGGGAGTGTATCAATTTATTTGTTTGATTTTATTTTGAAAAACAACAAATTTTACAAGTGTAATTAGGAAATATCATATACTGCGAATACTGATTAATATTTTTTTCTTCTTCTTCTTTTCTTCAGCCTTCTGTCGTCCTCCACTGCTAGATATGGGCTTTTTCAATATCCTTCCATTCTTTTCAGTCGCTATAAATCAAACAAAAAAATAATAATAACCTTAACATGTTTTATAATATAGAAACGTCACTGGTACAATTAAATAATGTTAAATTTTGTGTACTTAAACATTAATCGTACTGTATGTTTCCTGAAAAAATAATTCTTAACTATTAATGGTATATTTTCTAATTTATATTTATGCTTCAATTATTATTGTAATAGGATTGTTTTCAAATTAACTTTAATTTGCTATTTTCTAATTAATAATGGTTTATTTACTAATTTATATTTATGATTCAATTTTTACTATTATCACCTGAATGTTTTCTAATTTATGTTTTTTTTAAATTTTTTGATGTTATTATAATATAATAATTTAAATTTATTGAGTAACATTCAATAAAATGAAAAAAAAAGGGAAAAAAAGGTCCTTCCCAAACAAAGGAATTTCTCAGCTAGTCGGGACCTGAAACAAAGAAACTCTGTACATTTTAAAACTGTATTTGATGAAATATTAAGTGCATTGTTTGAATTATTTTAAGATCGATTACTTGTAAATATTCCTCAACATTGATTTTATTTATACGTTATAAATTTTACAATCTAAATAGAGCCTTGAAATAAAGACTGCCGTCTTAATTAGTAATCTTTCTTCAAGGATCTTAATGATTTTCGCTGTCAACATGTTGAACTGATAAATAGAAACAAACAAGGACTTAAGGATACGAAAACATGTTTTCCCCGTCGGGATACACTCTTAATAGTTAATTTATGAAGAACAGCTTAAAGGAATATCTACCAAAATATTGATGCATGCAGAAACTAGGAGATGGTCTTGTCAAAAGTCGGAATAATCGGCGAGCGTGTATGAGAAGATATTAAATATTAATCAAACAAACAAACCATCACGCCGTTTCCCCGTAGGAGTAAACAGAGAGGATAGAACGCCATATCACTCTTTATTTGCATACAGACCTCGCTTCCTCTACATTCATACATCTTCTCATGCACGCACACCGATTATTATTACTTTTGACATGTCCATCTTCAAGTATTTGATGAACTTGATCGTGGCATGTCTTTCTCGGTCTTCCTCGTTTTCTGCATATATCAACATTCGCATATTAGATCCGTTTAGCCGCTCTTTTGCTGTCCATTCGCTCCACATGTCAAAACCAACGCAGCACCCCTTTTTTTATGTTTAAACTTTTACTTAATGCACAAAATACACAATTTTATCATACAGAACAATTATATTTTTTTATGTCCCGAATTGTTAGAAAATTCTGTGTAAAGTCGGGACTCTTCTATATATAAATCAAAAACATTATTTACCATATGAAAACAATATACAAAATAATCAAAACAACATACAAAATAATCAAAATAACATACAAAATAATAATTGAAAAATATAAATAATATGAATTTATACATGTCGAAAAATGGAATGCAGAAAAGTTATTTAATAATACAAAGCAATTTGTTATTAATAATTTTTAGTTATATTATAATTCAATTTGGTAATTAATTGATAGTAAAAATAAATACAAAATAATACAATGAAGTAATAATAGTAACACATCTACATATATAGTAGAATATGTAATTTAATAAACATAATAATAAAGTTAAAATATATATTTACAAATAATTAAAGATTCTGTTGATTAATGCATGTTCAGCATCACACAGTTCACGGGTCTCGACGTTTGTGCACCTATCATTTATCGTTTTACTACACATTCACCTGAAGGGTCGCATTTCTTCAGTTTTCAATCCGGGTTATAAAATTCTAACAAGACTGTTGCGGACGTCATAATCTCCAAAAGGGTAAATGAATTTGGAAACTGCCTGTTGCATTTGTCCGTCAGTGGTATAAAACATTTTTCAAAAATTAAAATAACTTATGCAACGGGTTATTATTTAGTTTCGCACACTAAATACCGGCTTCATACAAATTGGTTTCATTTTTATGGAAGTAAACTATTCATTTATATCCGCCTCGTGGTGTTATTGTTGGCGCGTATGCCATTATGAATAAGATCTCAGTTCGATTCTGTTTATGTTTGAATGATGAAATGAAAATACATTAATAAAAAAACAATTGTTTTATTCATGTAATATTTCAACATATTACAACAGAGATGAAGAACATTTAAGAGAAGTCATAATATTTTCTAATAATATTATCCACGGTTAATATTTTCCACGGTTACCTGACTGATCATCTTAATTTACCGTAAAAAACTGTAAATAAAATAAAGACGCGATCTTGCGTAAGATAAAAGACCGTGAAATTATTATGGTTTGGGAGAGGGAGGGGGGGGGGTGTCAGTAGCTGTTTAAAAATATCAACCATAGTACCTTTACTTATGTTTTAATGATAGCTATTTTTAAAAAAGAGAAATATTTGAAAATTGTTTTAAGGCGTTGCCTAGTATGTAAAATAATTCAGTCAGATGAATCTCTTCACAACTATAAAAGTTTCATCTTTTTAACTTCACTAAAATCAACAAATGGAAGAATTGAAGAAATATGGATGTTAAAATATAGGCAAAATGGTGAATGTTACACAGTGTGTAAAATGGACACTAAAACTAGCCAATGATAAGTCATAAGTCCTGTAAATGCCTAGACTTCCATGTTCCCTTCTTTAAAGTATTCTCCAACCCTGTTGTAATGCGTTAATCTTAATGATTCCTGAGGGGGTGCAATCCAGTTTTTTGTCTTCAAACATTTGGACAAACTCAAATATTGTCAAAAAAAGGGGCTTCCTGAAATTTCGATGATTTTTTTCTAGGAGATTTTTTGGAGTATACTCGTATATAATCCAAATATTCTAAGAGAGATCAATAATTATACTAGACCGAGATCTCATGCAATGTTTTACACTAAGTCATGCAGTCAGAATTCACCCATTAATAGGGCAATTTGCTTGCTGTATATGGCTTCTGCGAATAATATGGATCTATTTTTTCTGTATACATCGGCAGTTTAGCAGCTTTCTGCTTTCTAATTATTTATTTCTAACTTTTGTCTACAGTCCGCATTACGTGATAGGTTAAACAGCCTGTAAAGTAATGCAGATTACAATGAGGAATTCCACTGTTTTCTAGTTTATTTTTTTTCTTTTAGCGTACTATTTAACTAAGCAAAAAAAATATATAAATATATTTTTGTGCGTTATTTACAAAGATATGATTTTTTAAAGTTACATTTATCAAATACCGCGCCAAATGACTGTAATCAGTGTGTCACTTTTCAGTAGTGACGTCATGAAACGGTTGGCGTTCTTACTTTCACTGACCTGACAAGAATCTATGGGATATTGCCTTGATTACTTCATTTAGTTGATCGCAATTTGCTTATTTCTATGTTATGGTTGTTTTTACGAAAGTTTCGATTTAGAAAAACCTAGAAAATTGACATAATCTCTGGTTGAAATGTAAAATTATACAAACTATACTCTTTTTTTTCTATGGTCAAAACGTTGCGGGGGCTTAAAGCGGAAACCGGAAATACTACACGTAGATATAAGGAGTGACGTCATTATTTACGATTTTAAAATGAATACTATTTTTAACAGTTTTTTATTTATTTTTGCGTGCGTTTTTGAGATATTTCATCCTACTTCAAAATTTTTAAATATTCACGTGTACACGAAAACATTTTTAAAATTTAATTCTGGGTTGGGCTGGAACTCCTAATTGTCAAATAAACTAACTCGATAATTTTTACTGTGTGTAAGAAAACATTTTTACTATCTTATTTACCGTGACGCTGAACTTCATCGGTGTGCATCAACAAAAATGGACATCTGCACATCCTCTTCAATTTTTATTTGTAAATATTTTTCTGTCTACAAAAATTTGGACGAACTTAAAACATTTTTAATAAAATCAACTGGTCCAAGGAGAATATTAAACATAGAATAATATTTTTTGGCGTTGTCTGGTACGTATTTAGGTGAAATAATTCAGTCGGATGAATCTTACCCGCATCAGTAAAGATGTTGGCTCCTCAACCTCACAAACGTATGGAAAAAAATTAAGTGGTATTGTGAATTTTGCACAGTGTGTAAAGAAGCCGCTTAAACCAGCCAATGACCGGTCATATACCATGTATAGACTTGACTGGAATATTTGCATGTTGGTGTAGTGAGTGTCCTGATGATGAGATGAGTGGGGCTTGAAATCGGTAGACATGAAAAAGTCGGTAAGTGGTTACATTTACTAACAAAGTTAATGCTTAAAACACATTCATTTAGGTATTTATTATTTTACAACATTCGTATTTATTTTCAAATTTTTAAAATAACTTGGGTTTTCCGCGTTGAGGGATATATTTAACTAATTTTAAATCATGCCATAAAAACATATTAATCAAATGTTTACCTTAAACATTAATTTACCCTTAAAATTGCCATTAAGTTATTAACAGGTGTGTAAAATTTCTACGCCTGTTTCATGATTAAAATTGTGGTTTTCGAATTTAAAATGATTGGTAAATTCTTAGAGAATATTGTTGTTAAGACTTCTTACACGTGTGTTCTTTAATTCTAATTTTAAATAAGGGTGTGTGAAATTTAACCAACGTAAACAGGAATTCGGGCTATTTATAAAAGTAAGTTTATAATTATAAAACAAATTAATGCAAACGTTTTACTAGTGCATGCATGCAAAACATATTTGTTACTCTACCATGACACCAAACACAATCACAATAATTACTTGACATTCCACCCCGATGCTGCAAAAGCAATCGAAAATGAATACATCTTTCGGCCAAAAAGGGTTGGTCTACTTCTCCATTAAAGTGTACAACCTACTTCCATTGTACATAGGGACAATTAATAAATACAGACACTATAAAATCGCCATTAAGAAATGGATAATGGAGGTAGAATGCGCACTGATTGATGACTGGATCAGGCCAAATAGGTAGAAAGTTTTTTTAATTTTTAAGTTTTTATTTATATTTTGTATGTATTTAAGCTCCTTGCTACTATCCGTGGCCCTATTATAGGTCCTGTCGAATATGCAGATCTGCTGTCTTGCAAAAATAATTTCAAGTCTTTCTAAAAGATTTGTAATCATTTCGGCGAAATCAGTTCAATCCCAGTTAGTGAGGAATTTACCCCCCTCTTTTCTCAATCATATCACATTCTCGATAAAGTACATATTATCTACTTCTGGATAACTTTCTTTCAGTACAAAGATGCTAAGGCTTCCATATTACAGAGAGCTCCTTCGGGGAGCTTTTCTCGTTCGGCAACGAGAAAATTTTCGGTGTGCGGTATGTGGTGGGCATGCTGTATTTGATTTTGGCTTTTTTTTTTTTAAGAAATATATTTTATACAATATATGTTATTTTTGGTTTGGTACACCATTTTGTGAAAAGGAACGAAATTATATTGTGATGGTATTTGTTACAATCAATACAGTGTTAAGTTTCCGCAAACCACGTTTTGTACAATTTCCATTGAAAATAAACGTATAAGTGTATTTTTTCAATAAAAAAATATTAAAGCGCCATCTATTTATAATTATAACTTTCATATTTTTGTTTAGAACCACCTTTAAAGCGGTCAGAATCGAAGGCCATTTATGGTAAGATGTATGTAAGGATAGTAGTCTGTGCCGTTTCATCCCTTCTGCCTACCCCGATGGAGAAATGGCGCGATAATGGTAGTCGTGGTGAATAATAGTATCTAATTTGAATATTATTTGCAGCGCAACGCCGCTGTCATTTTCACGCGATGTGATAATGACGCAATGTCCCAGTGACAGTGATTACATACTCTGCCGCACGTTACTGGAGCGGAGGGTAGCTGTGACTGGCTACTTCCGAACCGGAAATAGGCTGTAGATGAGATGCTGGGCGCCTCGTCGGAGGCATAGGAAGTGACCGGAAATACACCGGAAACATTATTATCATACCATTTCCATTTGGCATCTTTTTTAAAATACAAAATATGTTTATTTACATGCTTGTAATATTTATTTATTTATTTTTTAATGTACACGGCACGCAGTGCCTTTTACCTTAAAAAGATACATATTAATAATAATAAAAACATTTCAATATAATGTGAAACACTTAAAAATTACTTTACATAAATACTATATATATAACACAGCAGTTTTGTATAAAAAACATATTTAGATATAAAAAAATAATAAAACAATGTGTGCAGATAAATTTTTGAAAAGAAAATAATTTAAATATATTTTTCTTTAAAAGGTACGGAATATAAGTATATTAAATCCAATAAAATTATTTTTTCTCAAAAAAATAAAATTAAAAAAACAGTAATAATAATGACAATCAAAGTAATTTAAAAAATAAGTAAACACGTAAATATGTTACACAATATTACCCATACAAAAGTAAAACATAGAAAGCACTATAATCTAAAAAATGTAAATTACCGTTCATCATATTTGAAATGATTAAAGAGAGTTTTTTTTTATTTTTTTTTTATTATATTGAAAACATATTATACATAATTATATACAATATTCCAAAGGAGTTTTTTTTTTTAAAACTCATTTAGGGACATACAGATAATAATTTTTTTAGAGACGTTTTTAAATTTTAAACTATAATATTTTTTAACAAAAGCAGAAAAATTAAAATTATGATATACTACAAATTAAAAAGGGTATGAAAAATACTTGAAAATAACAGAATAAACAGAATACTAGGCATGGAAATAAATTCAAAATAATGTTTACATTATGCAATCTGGGAAAGAAAATTGAAAAAGTTTAAAAATTACATGTATGTATATATACATACTGAACTAGTACAAAATAAAATATTTTTTTTTAATTAACAAAATATGCGCACACCCAATACAGGTTAATTTTTTTATCAAAAACGTTGAAAAAATTGAAATTATGTATACAAGCCAAAAAAAGTATATAAAAAGAAAAAAACACAAATAACATTTAAATAGTATTAAAAATTACATATACAAGTAAAAACGGTGAAATATCAAAAGGTATATGTTCAAGATGCGCATTCTCTATAAACTAACATTATTTATTCAAAGTACTTCTGGAAAAAATAATTCTTCAATTCGCACGTCCTGTTTCTATATTTTGAAATAGGTACTTTAAATTTTTGTGGCAATTTATTAAATTCCTTGAAACCTATGTATTGTAAAGATCTAGTACCAAACTTCGTAGACTTCACAGATCCAATATATATATTGTTTTTTGATCGAGTACTGTACCGATGGATGTCTCCAATGAAAGCTGGCTTTATGTTACTGTGCATTGAGTCGAGAGTAGTATTAATGATAGTCTCAGTTATCTCGAAATAGGAAAGCATGCTAAAAGGCATGATTGTTGATTGTTGATTTATATAAGCTATACTTTAAGTGAAAAATACCAGGGACGTCGGAATAGTTATTGCCGAGAACATGAAGTCGATTCAGAATAGCATTGTACGAGTATACGGTACGTGAATTGTTGCAACTAAACGGAGGTACTTGACGAGTCATTCGTCCAGGTACCTTAAGTTAATGAGCGCTAATAGATTTGGGCAGTCCCATGTAAAGTTGACAATCTTAAATTAATTTTAAAATATATAATTTTTCTTCTCTCAGTTAGTTTTAACAAATGAAAAGTATTTATTAGGAAATCATAGTTAATAAATTCACTTCTAATTCAGAGTTTGAAATTAACGTATCTTAAAATTTTATTTGGAACTCTTTCAATATCTCCGCCTCGTAGCATAAAGGTCGGCTCGTTCGCCTGTCATGCAAGAGGTCTCGTGTCCGATTCCCAACATGGTTGATACGAAATATTTATTCAAAAGGTGTATTTACGCAAGAATATCTCATAATCCCTGGACTAATACCTGTAGTTCAATCACAAATAACTATAGACGTGCTTAAAAATATGCTCAGCATTTGAGCGATCACAACAATAATGTACGTGCTTCAGTTATTTATTTATTTAACTTTTTATACATATGTTATTTGTACATTAGCGAGCTTATTACCAAATGGCAATATTTTCTAACCAACCGATAAAATAATAGTTTTATTTTTATAATTCAAGTTACAGAACATATTCAATAGAAAATAAGGATTAAAAAGCTAAAGATATTTTAAAATTAAAATAAGCGTTTTTGTTTATAAATTATCTAAAATCAAAACTATTACTCAACGGGAAAAATGAAAAAAGAGGAAAGAGGAAAGGACGAGAGATTAAGGGAGAGAAAAGATATGTTTCTTCAGACGTGATTTAAACAGAGATAAGCACCAGTATGTGCGGATAGATAACTGAGATTTTGATTTTTTTGCTGTAATTTCCGGGCGGAATGAATAATACAGTTCTACGTGTGAAATAAAATCCGAACTCCGGACGAGTGTTTTTGATTCGATTGCATATCTACAACGAATAAAAAAACCACCACGCTGCTTCCTCGTAGATGTAGATAGAGAGAATAGAAAGCCATTTTAATATATCTTTGCATAAATACCTCGCTTCCTATATATTAATTTATCTTCTCACGCACGAACGACGATTAATCCGACTTTTGATTTGTTCATTATTTCATGTTTTTGCAAGCATCTTCAAGCATTTGTCATGCCTTACATGAGGCACGGATCTCGATGTTTATGCACTATAGTACATCCTTTTAGCTCAGGAAAAATCCAGAAAAAGGAAGTCAGACTCATGGTGTACATTTGCCTGCAATGCTTGATGTTCCGGGTTTAGTTTCAAGCAGGATTGTTTGAACCAATATAATTTTGGAAACAGTTTTTTAATCCGTAATAGTTTGGAGAGTAAACCTCATAAAATATATATTTAACAATAGAGATGAAAAGCATTTGGAGAATCCAGGAATTAACAGGGCTTATGACCGGTCATTGGTTGGTTTGAGTGGTTGCTTTTCACATTTTTTGAAATTCACGATTTTGCGTATTTATTTATTGTATATCCGACTTAAATTACAACAGTTAAATGAAAAAACATATTTATGTACAAGAAACTCTACAAAAATAACATAAAGGTACGTAGCATAGACATACAAGGGCGATAAATAATGGTATCTCTATATTTATAATTCTTATGTACGTGTGATGTCACTGAACTCTTCTAAACGACTAGACCGATTAACGTGCGGTTTTTAGCAAAATGTAGAACTTTGCGCTGCGAGTATTTGTGGATATTAAAATTTTCAATCAGATCTGTAAAAAAAAGTAAGTAGCATTAATCTTTTTTTCACCGCCCTACCAGGGTTACATTTGACGAGAATGCAAATACAAAAAAAATTGAAGGATGTTGTTTTATTGTTTTTTAAAAAACTTTGTCTATTATTGTCTACAAACAACATTCCGTTTTTATAGATCTAAATCAGATTTTTATTTTACATTCCTTATAATTTCTTCTCATTTATTTATTTTTACTGAATTTTTGATATTTTTTTTTCGTTATCCGACATTCAATACATTTTTGAAAATTGCATTCATGAATAAAGTGCACTCCTGTTCGAGAGAAGAGCCGAGTTTGACATTTGCAAAAGAATTCTATATTTGAAAATCAATTATTTTATTTTTTAGAATTCAACCATAACATAAACAAGTACCTAGGTACCTACTTATTAATGAAAAATCTTTTTCCAAGCTTATCGCAGGCAAGCCAACGTTCGGGAAGGACAACGTCTGTCGAGTCCGCTAGTATACAATAGATTTATAAACATATAAGACCTTGAGCTGAACCACGCCAATCCATCTTCATCCCACACTGTTTTAGTGACGAAGAGATGTGTGCGAAAAGCCGGAAGATCTATCCCGAAGCATTTCAAGTTGTGACGAATTGACTAATCTACACATACTGGACATTGGGTCTTTTAATAGGGACAGATGTTGACTTTTGGTGACACGATTGGGAACGTAAAAAAAAAAACAGAGCTGGGACATAACTTATAGCATAAAGATTTTTTTTAATGCATTATAAGATTAATCTTAGTTCTACGTTTCTCCGGTGAAGACAAATTAAGAGGTTGTTCTATTTTGAAAAAGCAATAATTACCCCTTTGCAATCCGAGCAACCATGCCATTTTTCTAAGAAAACGGTGCGGGACGGACTCGAATGGTCAAATGAAACCTATAAAATGGAGACCAAATTGGAGAAGCATATTATAGATAGGGTCGAGCTATTTATGTTAAAATATCAAATTTTTGAAGTATGGTTATTTCAAAATAAATACATCGGAGGGCTCAATCGCATTTTAATCTATTACTTCGTTTACTAAATTTATTCAGCCGAGTGATAAGAGAAACTGCTTGATCTGATCAATTTATAACCAATCTGAAATAATTTTTTTTTTGTTGATAAAAGCACTTTTCTGAATTTATAATTACTGTTAACACAGCTTGAATATTTTTAATTCACTACCTTTAGTTAAAAAACTTCTCTAAAAATATATGTTTTTAATTTTAAAAATTACAGAATATATTGTTATTCTTTCTTTTTTTTCCGCTGCACTCAGCATGTTTTTATATTTTTAAAAAACCTTATATTTTAATAATAATATATTACTTTTCTTAACGTGATATGTTATTATTTATGAAGACGTTTTTTAAATAAACTTAAATTTATCATCTTTTAGTATGTAAGGCTTTTATTATATAGGCATTATCGACAAAATTAAAGAAGCAGCTCTGCGCTGGTTTGGACATGTGTAGCGAATGGACAGTGAAAAATATTTAATAGAAGAAGACTGAGAAAAACATGGGATGACCAAATCCAACAAATACTTGAAGGTGGACATGTCGAAAGTCAGAATAATCGGCGCGCGTGCACGATAAGATGTATGAATGTAGAGGAACCGAGATATGTATGCAAAGATAGAGAAATATGGCGTTCTATCCTCTCTACCAATCCTTACGGGGAAATGGCGTGATGGTTTGTTAATTGTCTTTTTGTATTTCTTTTATAGTTGCTTCTCATCTGTTCTTTTTTAATTCCTTGAAATATGTATGCATATACCTATTTATATGTACTATACATTTTTCCTTTTTGAAAATGTTTTTCTTTTGCATTTGAGCATGGTTTTATTCTTATTTATTTTAATTATTATTTTTTAATTACTTTTAGTGAGTTTTTTTCATTTTAACACTATTTCAATTTATGTTACTTATGTAACTAAATACTTTAAACATAACTTTTTCACTTTGATTTTAATTTAAAACTTCTTTCATTAATGTTTTTTTAATTAAATATTTTTATTTTTTGTTGAAACAAAAATAGTTCACTGATAGCCTTAGCGGTTAAAAAAATAAAAATATTTTATTTTTTTAAACAATATAACTATACATTTTTACAGTTTGTACAAAATTAATAAATTTCTACTTAAGAAAAACAAATATACTTTGTAGTTTAAAAATAAATTTAACTTATAAAAAGTACTCACAAGAGTCAGCAATCAATCACAAAGCTTAAATATATGACGATCCCATTTTCAATTATGATCTATAAAATTACCCAAATACCTATAATCCTCCACAAATTCTATGAGTTCACAATTACATGTGTTAGAGATACCATCATGCAAGCAATCTGTGCAATGAGCAATAATATTAGGCAAACATATTTTTAGGCATGAGGAAATTTTATGTACAAGCATTTAGTTCTTTTTGCATTTATAATGAGACCATAGTCATGAGCCCAATTTAACAATTTATTGAAATCACTTTGCAATATCTCTTAAGATTCTAATGGGTTTTTATTGGAAATAACTAACGCGGTGTTATCTGCAAAAATAAATCTCCTTACTTCTTTGAAAACGTTACAAATCATTGTAACATAATTTACATACAATTAAAGACTAAAAATAGACTCTTGTGGCACCCCTGATAAACATTCCCCCGAACATGATTTTTTTCATTTTCCTCCACTTTACATAATAAGAAAAAATAGTTAATAAATTACTCCTTATACCAATTGACTCTAAAATACATATTAATTTAGAATGACATAAAGTGTGAAAAGCTTTGGAGAAATCGATAAAAAGCACAGTGACGTGATGCAAAATATTTAATTTGTTATTGATGAAATCTGCGAAATCCTGCAGCAAGTCATCGCAATTTTTTTTTTTTTGAAAACCGTATTGAAAAGGATCAATGATGTTGAACTTTTTTAAAAATTATCTAAATATACGCAGACAAATTTTTTTGAAAACTGTATTGATAAGGATCATTGTTATATAATAAAGACACTTCATTGGTCCATTAGAGTTAATTTTTATTTTGTGTACTATAAAACTATGTACCTGCATTGAATGTTTAATGAATAAAATAAAATTACAATAAGAAAAATATTCAAGACTGCCCATTGTTGTTAAAAATAAATCTTTATGCTCTAACCAGAAACACTAGAAACCATCCACTATTTTATTGTAATAACAACCCTGACAGTGTCTGGCTTCAATACTCCTCTACATCAAATGCAAAACCTCGGCAATGAATTTGCAGACCATATAGATTATTATTATTTTTATGGATAACTTATATAGAGCCATTTTCGTAATAAAATACCTCAAGGGCGCTTTACATAGTTATTCTTTTCAATTGGTAATTTAATTAAAATAATTTATTTTGCTGTCACATGCTACGGATTTATTCAAATGATTTAGAGAACAAGTGGGTTTTTAGTTTTTTCAGAGACATCACTTCACTTTCACAGCCTCGCACCTCTCCTGGGAGAGCATTCCATGCCATAGGGCCTGCGACCGCAAATGCGCGTTCACTAAATTTGGTGCGCTGTTTGCGTAGAGGTATAATAACTTTTCCTCTCGCCGTAGACGCAGCTGATCTAAGCGTGAGTCATGAATATGTCACTTTTTATGTATAAAGATTTAATAATCGCAAATTTTTTGGCTAGTGAATAATATGTTGTTATTTATGTACTCTCTTATTTAGATAAATATACATTAAACATATTTAAAAATAATCTGTATGTGTGATGTCACCTAAACGGTTAAACCGATTTACGTGCGGCTTTCAGAGAAATATAGATCTTTGCGCTGTGCGTGTTCGTAGATATTAAAATCTTCAATCTAATATGTAAAAAATAAGAAAGGAACATAAATGTTTTATTCATCGATCTACCAGGGTTGCATTCGAGGAGAATGCATTTACAGAAAAATGGAAAGATGTTGTTTTTTTGTAGGTAAAAAATATTGTTTTTGATTGTTTATAAACACCATTTGTTTTTTGTGGATCTCTATCAGATTTTCTCCTTGAATTTCTTATAATTTCTACCGATTACTGGATTTTTAGTAATACTAAAATAATATCAAATTCAATACATTCTTAAAAATCGTATTCTTACATAAGTACACACCTCTGTTGGTGAGAAGAGCGGAGTTTGACGTTTGCAAAAAGAATGCCATAATTGAAAAAATATTTATTTTATGTTTTTGAATTCAATTATTAACAAGCACCTACTTAAATTCAATATTTGAACTTTAACAATTTTTAGATTTAGAATTTAATCACAAACAAGTTCCTAGGTACTTGCTTATCAATGAAAAGTTTTTTTCCAAGGTAATAAATACGTCAACGTTCGGGCAGGACAACGTCTGTCGGGTCCGCTAGTTATTTATAAACAATCATACTCACTTTCTATATTGGTTCAACATAACATATTACAACAGAGATGAAGAACATTGAAAAGAAGGTAAAATAGAAGGCTAGGCATCTACAGGGCTTATGACCTGTCAATGGATTGTTTAAGTGGCCATTTTACACTCTGTGTAACATTCACCATTCTGCCCATATTTGAACATCTATATTCCTTCAATTCTTTCATCTGTTGATGTTTGTGAAGTTCAAGAGCTGAAAGCTTTATTTGTGTGGGTGAGATTCGTGTAGTTAAATTATTTCACCTACATACTAGGCAACGCCTGAAAGTGTTATTTTTTCAATTTTTATACTTCTTCATGGACTAGGTGGATTTACTAACAATATTTTGAGTTTTTCCAAATTTTTGTAGATAAGGACTGGATTCTTATATAACATATTACATTAACATATTACAATAGAGATGAAGAACATTCAGAATGGTGAATGTTACAAAGTGTGCCATTGACAGGTCATAAGCCCTGTAGATGCCTAGACTTCTATACTACCTTCTTTTAAATGTTCTTCATCGCTGTTGTAATACGTAATATAAACAGCCCCCCAGGGAGTCAACTCCAGTATTTTGTCTACAAAAATTTGGACAAACTCAAAATATACTTCAACATACTAATTTAGTTGACACACTGACATTACAACAATAACCGATGAACCAAAAATTAATCTGTTTATAAATCTTTCCAATTTAATTTATTTATACTGACGTACAACATACATAATGTGCCTATGAGTACTAAAGATTTATAAACTTTATATGTGGGTATCTTTTATGTAATTACTTTTCTATTATTCATTTATTTATTTACGAACATATTTCGTCCGTTCAAAAATGGCAAACACATTCCCTCAGACAGGTACAATTGAAATAAAATACAACTTCAGAAAATTAAAGCCAAGCCAAAAAAAAATTAAGTACAAATATGCTACGGCCGTTAATAAATAAATAAATATTCAAACTTATTGCAACAGAGAGGGAAAATATTTTTGAGAAGGGAATATGGAAGTCTAGAAATTTACAGGGCTTATGACCTGTCATTGGCTGGTTTAAGTGGCCACTTTACACACTGTGTAACATTCACCATGTTTGAACATCCACATTTCCTCAACTCTTTCATCTGTTGACTCTTGTGAAGTAAAGGATCTGAAACCTTTATTATACCTTTATAGTATGCTCTATATGCCTAGACTTCCATATTCCCTTCTCAAAAATATTTTCCCTTAAATCAGCCAATGACAGGTCATAAGCTCTTTAAATTCCAAGACTTTCTTTAGAAGCGTATTTCTTTTTTTAAATACTCATCTTTGTAGCAATATGTTTATCTTTATAACTCCCCAGGGGGTGAAATCTAGTCCTTGACTAAAAACATTTGGACAACCTCAGAATATTGTTGATAAAAACAGCTGGTCTTAGAAGTATGAAAAATTAAAAATACTTTCATGTAGGTGAAATAATTCAGTCAGATGAATCTCATCGGCATCAAATAATGTTTCAGCTATTTAGTTTCACAAAATGTACGAAGTATGAAGGCCGTCTGGAGATCTGATATTTACTCAGTAAAAACCAAATGCCGCCTGTATAACACCTGCATTACACTTATTATCGTGGCCCCTCTTTAGGGCCCAAAACAGCGAAATACTGAGTTTTGAGAATAGATGTCTCAAAAGAATCTTGGGCGGGCGGTGGTTTTAATTTATACGGAATTTAGAAATAATAGAGTGGTGACAACTGCCATCAAGCGGAGCCAATACGGTTGGCTTGGCCACATGCTGAAGATGCCTCCGGAGAACCAACCTTAACCACGCTTGCCTACTTTACAAGGCATCAGATTCTCGACATCCTGGCCGTTCGCTGCTGACTGTTCGTAGGCAGTTTATGTCAGAACGCACGGAGGACCAACAGAAGCTGGCAGTCGATAGAGATGCATGAGCATCAACGTCCAGGGACCTCAGGGTGCTGTTTGACGGTAAGTTTTTATTTAATCTACTTATAATACCATTATGTGGTAACTCCCTTGAAATGCTTGGATTTGTTCTTAGAAATGCCAAGATTTTTTCAAATATTCCGGTTCTGAAAACATTGTATAATTCCTTGGTAAGAAGTTGCTTGGAATTTAGTTCTATCATTTGGTCGCCAAATGAAACCACGTACTCCTAAATGATAGAGAGGGGTTATCTGTATCTCAGGGAGTATGGATTTTACCCGTGGTTTTTCCCGACTGACTTCTTACTAGGAATGCTGGGCTACCAATCATTGTTGGGGCGAAGAAATATTTATTTGGGTGCTCACTTTTTTCAACTCATCGGTGGTCGCATACGTAATTCTGATATTCTGAATGAATTAGGCAATTTGTTCCTAATAATTATCTTTCACAAAAGCAACACAGGTTGTTCTACCTACCACGATGTAGAACCAACCTGCCAATGGCTATGCCGGTAGGTAGAGCAATCGCGTTATTCAATCGTATCGCCTCGGATGTCGATATATTTCATGAGGGCAATTTCAAAACTCTAATATGTAGGTCAATTTTACATGACAATTAACATTCTTTTCTCTTTTCTATTTAATAAATCTGATATGTATATTTTGTAATGTGTTGAGAATTCATTAGATACTTTGTAATGTTCTCAATGTAATTAAAAATAAATTGAAGGCTCTTTTTGGACCCCACATGCTCCAGTTAGGGAGCGGATATGAAATGACGATGATGATGAACTTCACAAAAATTAACAGATGGAAGAATCGAAGATATTTAAATGTTTAAACAGACAATAAAATGTAATACCTAAACTTCTCTTTTCCCCTCTCAAAAAATAAACCCCTTCTCTGTTACAATAAATGTGTATTTTGAAAACTCTTAATCGCTTAAAAGATTTCACTCGAGTTTACGAAAATAATCTCGTAGGTCAAATGTAATTTTTAAGATGCATCTGCTTTGAAAATTCACAAACAGGCGTATTATTCAAAAAATATTTACGTGATAAAATTGCCCCCTGACGTGTCTCGAGTGTATAGCGTCATTAATTATTACAGAAATGACAATCTTCCCGCAACCCTTGGTCACACCCCACCCCCGGTCCATTTATGTGATCCCATTGAAAACCTGAAAAGGGAGAAAATTCGTTCCCATTGTGACAGCCTTAGTCCGTCCTGTATGGGACGTTGAACAGCACAGAACACGAAATGCCATGGGAACCTTATTCTGTACTTGGCAGATGCTTTTAACAAAAGTTTTACAATCACCCATTAGGAACTTAATATGACATTTTATCATTTATTCTCTCAACAAATCCACTGAAAATTTTACGAGACAGGGAAATTATACTGCTCGTTTATGTTTTTTTCAAAAGCACTGTATTTATTTAAAGAAATTATACAAAAAACACCCAAACAGATTATTATAACTTTGTACAGTTTGTTAATTTGTTTAAACAGTTTGATATTTTTGCATCTAATGAAGCTGCAAGGATAATTTTCTTGCAATTTTTACATGTCAAATATTTATTTTGTATTGTAAGTATAAACTTTTTTTTGCTAATAAATGCCGTATTTTTGTATTAAACTGAACTGAAATGAAAAGTTTGTTAAAAACATATTTTTAATATCTTTATCACACCTTAATTCTCAAATTAAAGTAATAAATAACTCGCAGATCCGTGAACCAGCAAAAGGAGCATGAGGAGTGGCGTGATAAGTTAATTCTTTTCAATTTCTTTTAATTTCTCGCACTTATGAGCTCTTTTACGTCATAAATATCAACAAATGAAAGGATTAAAGAAATGTGGATGTTCAAGCATAGGCAGAATAATAAATGATTCACAAGTGTAAAGTGGCTACTTAAACTTGATAATGACCTGTCATTCTCCTGTAAAGGACTAGACTTAAATTCTTCTTTTTTCAAAAAAAAAATTTTGTTCCTCTCTGTGGCAATAAATTGATATTTTGATAAGGGATAATACTTCTGGGCTGCGAAATCCAGCCGTGTCTACAAATATTTGGATACACTTAAAATATAGTTGACTAAACCAACTGGCCCAAGAAGAAGTATAAAAATGAAAAAATATTTTCATGCGTCGCGTAGTATGCAGGTGACATAATTCAGTTTGATTAATCTCAGTCACTGTAAAGGTTAAACTCTTCGACTTTACAAAAATCAACAGATGGAAGAATTGTAGAAATATGGATATCTAAACAAAAACCGAGTTATAAATACTACCCAGTGTGTACAGTGGCCACATAAATAGCTAAAGACAGATCATAAGTGAATAAAATAAATAAAACAACTTTGTTTTTAACCACTAATTTTTATTTTTCACCGACCGGTTAGATCATAAGCTTTGTGGACGTCTAGACTTTCCTATTTTTTGCTCTAAATGTTCTCTATCTCTGTTGTAATATGTTGTAAGAATTTTTAATCTGAAAATGGAAAATCTGAATTGAAATGAAAGAGCTAAAAAATCAAGTGGTCAGGGAAAATCGGGTAGTGGTGGTCTCTGTAAGTGTGTCGCAAACGAATGATCAAAAGTCCAAGGTTCGAACCCTAATCTACTTCAAATAAATTCCCATTTTTAATAGTTATTTATCTAAAACTCTTTATGAATGTTCCCTGAAAATGAAATATTTGGGTAAATGATATGTTTGCAAACATTTATTTTCTAAAATAAAAAAATATGGAATGACTGTAACATACTCGTATATTTGTGGGAAATGAGAAAACTGTCCAACTTCCATTAAAAAATATTAAAAGTTAACCCCAAATGTATCAACAAATTGCAAAGATTTACAACAAAAATGGACATCACTTCTATAAAAAAAATTAAATGGTGACTACGCAGAAATTTGTTAATATCTTTGCTCTCTGTATTGTATTTTAGAGAATGCAAAAAAAAACTAATATAAATAAATAAATGCAAAAAAATCAATCACTAGATATACATCACCACCAGTTTTGCTGAGCGGCCAAGCAATGAGAATTTCTCCAGAATGTAGACAATAATAATGTCGTATATTAAAACACATTATGTGCTTAGTCATTGAAAGGATTAGATTCAATATTTAAATGAACCCTGCATTGCTAATTAAGATATGAGAAACAGGTAATTGAAAAATAACAAAGGCAGCGTTTTTGGAAAACAAATTTAATTTCATAAATACAGACAATTGAGGTTACGCTTCTACAAATCTACTTAGCTGAATTTTTTTACTTGGAATAACAACAAGTAAGACACACTAACTAACATACTAAAGTTCAACTATAATCCTTTGTAGGTATTTGATTTTATATTTTAAGCATCACAAGAAATTCCATTATAAAGTCCTGTTTAAACAAATATCGGATTACAGGTTCGATAGCCTTTTTTTGTATTTATTAGGCAGTATCAAACATAATTTCGCTCCTCGGATTTTATCATCAGACTTCAGAATAACTACGACGACATTATGTTGATGAGTTTGAGGTGAAATATTATTGTCGTATTCCGGCCATTATGTCCTTAGAATAGCCTCCAAAATACATGTTGCATCAAATAAATAATGGATGTTACACAACGCCTCAAGTTGTATAAATATCAAATCGATATAGATTATCAAGATTCAAACAGATGTTATCAATAATCAATAGTTAAGATGGTTTTTATCGTATTAAAATTTGATAATAAAATTAAAAAAAGAAGTAAGAAGACTGTTTTGAAAAAATACAAGATTAGATTTCGGTTTCTGACCATCTTGAAGCGATAAGCAGGATAATAGATTTAAATGCATTGTACTTACGTCTAAATTGACGCTTCCATTCTTAAGCGATCCTGGCGGTTTCGAATCTTTCTCCCACAGGAGTTTGAACTGCGTTCCGCGTTTTGTTTTGAACAAATGACCCGAGTTCCAACATTTTTGTTGCCAGATTCCGCGCTGATGTTTGCCGAGAGTACAAAAATATACTTTCGGAAACGCAAGTATATACGCGTGCTCAAAAACGGGGTAAAATGAAATATATACGTTACAATATAGATGTTTAAACATATACGGAATGATGATCGCTATCAAACGCGCAAAGTGGCCAAAAACAGGCTATAAACCCTGTAAATAACTAGACTTTAAAAAAAAAAAAAATATTAATAAATTTTATAAACAGTATTGTAAATTTCTAAACATATCTAGTAAATGTTATCACTGTAACTCACCAATAAAAGAGTGCTTGGAGAGTGACTTACACTGTTAAAGTTGTTTATTTAAAAGAGTTTATATAAATTAAAATACGAGTATACGAAAAATAAAAATAAAAACATAGGATATTTAAAGAAAAAACATAAAACAATAATACATTCATACTATTAAAAATTTATGTTGTTTTTACACGTGTTCAAAAATTTCTTTTGATTAACTTTAAATTTATTTATTGATATATTATTTTATAAAGTTTTTAATTCATTGGGAAGATTATTATAATTTTTTACACCTTTGAAGACAAAGCTATTTTGACCATAACTTGCATGGAATTTAGGAATTTTAATATTATGTTGGTATCTGAGTGACTTTTTCATCTCAAATTCTTTTATTTTTTCTTCTATATAAATTTGTATTATAGAATTTATTTTATAAAGAGTGTCTACTGTATGAACCTTTAATATTTTATATCGACTTTCCGTATTGAATGTTGAGGGTTTTTTTTAAATTTCTTTAATAATTAATCTTTGTACTATTTTAAGAGGTTTTCATATATTGGCATACGCACCACCCCATCCTTCATCGATATTCTCCTCTGAAAAACATTTCCTTGTCTTTTGCAATAAATTTTAATCCTGATATGTTCTTGGAGATTAAGTTCCACCATGTCTACAAATATTCGGACAAGCTGAAAATATTTATGATTTAACAACGCTTTTACTCGGTAGTGCACTGCACATATTACCATAGCCTCCGCCTCTTGTTCGGAGTCACGTTGCCGTGTGTTTACAGCTCCAGCTTCCAGAACCATCCTGTAATTACTAGAACTTTCTAAGGCCAGGTATTGGGTTACCCCCGTCTCCCCCTTCCCGCCGATACCACCCCACGACTCTACTTATCCCCAGTCTTTAGTGATTGGGTTAAACTCGTTAGTCGTCCCTGTCGTCAGCTTTCCTATTCTACATATACTTAACTTTTTTCAAATTAATTTACACTGATCAAGCACTGAGACAGCTAACGATAAGTACAAAGTTAACTTTCCCTTCCCGGTGATGTGTAGCCGTACACATTGCATATAATAACTTGTGTATTTCTGTAAACATAATAAATACTGTAGATCCGGATCTGCAGCCCCGGATTTCATGCACCGTTCGGATAAACGTGAAAAATATGTTGTAACTTTTCATTGGAACGTGTTTTTGATTGAATTCCAGAACCTGAAATAATTTATTTTCAAATATAGAATTTAACAAATATCAAACTCTGCTCGGGGGTGCATTTTAGTTAGGAATACCATTTTCAAAAACGTATCAAATGTCAGTTGATATTATTTTAGTTTTACCAAAAATCCAGTAAAAAGAAATAAATGGGTAGAAATCACAAGGAAGACAGTGAAATAATCTGATTGGGATCCATAAAAAAACGAATGTAAACAACATTTACAAACAGTTAACAAACAAAAAGTTACAAACTGTAAACATTCGAAAACAAAAATGGATGGACATTTTTTTTGTGTACACATTCTCGGCGAATGTAACCTTGGTGTTGGATAAAAAAAACATTTACGCTCCTAACTTTTTTGTAATTAAAATTTTGAAAAAATCAATTAAATAAAAACGTTTTCCTTCTCGGTTGCAACAATTTTCTATCATGTAAGATTTTTTCATTTGCTTTTTTGTAAAATCAAATAACTTTTCTCAAGAATCGAAATTATATTTGATTAAATGACTTTGAGAAGTTGATTGTAATGTTTCTCCATAACTTGTTTATGTAACAGAATAAATATTCATTATTCTTAGTTTTATTTGACTGAATCAAATTATTAACAAGAGCGCGTAGACCTCCGGCAAATACACAGGATGATATAATATATTCAATATTTCATAATCAAACGTTTTTTTTATCGATGATAAGACAAATTATACTGTTTTAATTTTTTTATAACGATATATACACAAGTCGCTATGAGGGCTGTATTTTGATAAAAAGTAAGAAAATCATACGATTCTCTTATTTTAAACCACCGTTTATTTCTAAATATGTTATAAATATTGGTAAATTAACATTATAAAAATACAATTATTTTTTAAGGTACGTGGTAAAAAATAAACTAAATATATTTTTTGACGAGCCCTTGGTACTTCATATAAAATTATGCCTTCAATTATCATTTTAAAAAAGTAAACACGTAGTAAATTGGAGTTTCTTCCCCTTTTATGGAATAACATACTATAGAAATTTTACCTTTTTATAAGAATATTTTAGTTGTAAATATTTCATTTTTACCGCATGTTTTCAGCAAAATTTCAACGCCATTCTACAGCTGATATGAGCATTAATAATTTGATGTTAATATATCGTAGCAATTTAAAACTGACAACCAAAAAAGTTTTCCTAAAAAAATATAGACGGGGTCTGTTTAGAAAATAACGGGAATTTTTATTTCGGGGGTTTTGTTATGCTGGAATACATGCCCCTGAAGTATGCTAAAATAATTTGTATGAAAATTTGTGTTAAAAATGAAATAAAGTGTGTGAAAAAAAAGTGGCGGCCTCCGTGGTGTAGTGGTCAAGACGCTCGACTCACACAAGGAAGGTTCCGGGTTCGATTCCAGGTGATAACACAAAAATTAAATGTGATTTTCTCAAGCCTGGGTATTCTGAGATGTAATTCACCACTGTAATTGGGCCTTCTGGCCTGTTGTGGTGCAAAAAAATATTTAAAAAAAAATATGAATGAAATGTTGACAAAGGCCTATGATGAGTCTGTTATGAGTAAAACAAGAGTTTGCTAGTAGTATAAGCGTTTCCAAGATGGCCATAAAGACGTTGAAAATGACGAACGGCCCGGATGCCCCAGCGCATCAACAACCGATGAAAACGTGGAAAAAGTGAATGAAGTGGTCATGAACGAACGCCGAATCACAATCAAAGAATTTGTTGATAATGTTGGCATATCGATTGTCTCATTCCATGAAATTTTTTCGAATGTTTTGGTATGAAACGCGTGACAGCAAACTTTGTTCCAAATTTTTTAAATTTTGAATACAAACACCGGCGAATGGAAGTTGCTCGGGTGTCAGTAAATGAAGTCCACGACGATGAAGAATTACTGCAACGTTTTAAAACAGATGACGAAACATAGGTTTATGGATATGACGTCGAAACGAAGGCTCAAACGTCCCAGTGGAAGCATTCTGGACCGCGAAGATTAAAATCGCCGCGCGCTCCGAACACGTCAAACCTTAACGGATGCTAAATACAAAGCAAAAAATGAATAAAGCTGAAAACTTCTATCGGACTCTCCAAACCCGCGAAATTAAAATAATTTCCGTTATTTTATGAACACAACTCGTATGTTGTCTATAACTTACCATAAAAAGTCCTCTAGTATGTTTGGCGAACGCGTCAATCACCGGACAATGAGGCGGACTTAATTCCAGTAGATTTCCTTTTCCAGGATTTTTACCTGAGAGTGGCCCTAGAGTTAAAAATGCTCGTCTAAGGTTTTGGTTCTATTACAAATAGTATATTTATTTATTTTTACTTTTACATTGTTTGTATACATTTTTTTATACAGAATAATGTTCCCTCGCTGGGGTGTCCCGTGCCGAGGAAAACATTTAAAAAAATGTGAAACATGCCTTAGATTAGCTATTTAACAAAGTAAACATTACAATGTCAATGGAGTTTTAGTCCCAACACTTATGTATGGAAGTAAAACTTTGAACTGGCAGAGGAAGGATGAAAGCCGAGTGAACGCGGTTGAAATGCGATCTCTTAGACGAATGTATGGGAAATCAATGTATGACAGGTTTACGAATGATGAAATCAGGCGAGAGTGTAAATCTGAGACAAGTATAATTGATAAGATTAAGAAAGGGTCTCTGAGATGGTTTGGTCACGTAGAACGAATGGACGACGAGAGAATGGTAAAACAAGTATATATGGCAAAAATGAACGGCAACGTTAGACGAGGACGACCAAGGAAGACGTGGCATGATCAGATAAACCAAAGTCTTAAGTCTGGTCATGTCAAAAGCAGACAGAACCGAAGGGCATGTATAACAAGATGTATGAATGTGCAAGAGGCTAGGATTGTATGCCAGGATAGACGTGTGTGGCGGTCCATTCTCTCTGCCTACCCCTACGGGGAAATGGCGCGATGGTAGTAGTAGTAGTAGTAGTAACATTACAATAACAGCTTACCCACCACATACCGCACACCGCATCTGAGGACATAAGTCTCCTTGGCGGTGCTCACATACACTAAAAATTTGTTCGTTGTCAAACGAGAAAAGCTGCCCGAAGGAGCTCTCTGAAATCTGGTAGCCTTAGCATCTTTGTGCCGAAAGAAAGTAATCCAGAAGTACATAATATGTACTTCATTGGATTGAGAAGAGAGGGAAGTGAATTCTTCACTGACTGGGATTAAATTGATTGGACATGATCAATCCGCCGAAATGATTACAAAACTTTTTAAAAGCCTTGAAATTCTTTTTAGAATCCACCAGATCTGTACATCCGACAGGACCTATAACATTACAATAACATCTTACCCACCACATACCGTGGTACATTACAATAACAATAAAAAAACGTAATTAATCCAATTAACCTAGTTATCATAAACATAATAAACAATAAGAAACTAAAATAATCATAAAAAACATAACCAATGTATATAGACCAATAGAACAAATTTTATAAACAGTACACACATTTGACCTATTTGGCTTGATCCACTCATCGATCCGTGCGCAACCCACCTCCAATATCCATTTCTTAATAGCAATTTTATATTGTGAGTACTTACTAATTGTTCTTATGGATAATGGAAGTAGGTTGTACACTTTAACCGAGTAGTAGGCCAATCCTCTTTGACCGTAGCATCAGGTATCAAGTAACTCTTGTATTTGTAACGGAAGGAAGGAAAAATGTTTACGTGCGTATAGTAACCGAGCTTTTACATAAAGTTGTTTTATAGATTTAACATTAAGATTTTTAAATATACCGAGGGAGCTAGCTCTGATTAGGACTCTTAAGATCATTTTTATTAAAGCCTTTTTGTGCAATTATTATTTGGTTGATCAGTGTGTCATTTGCACATCCCCATCTAATTATTTCATATTCCAAAACTGATTGAGTTATTGCGTAATATATATTTTCACAAGTTCTTTTAGGCTTATTATATTTCTTATAGTTCAAAAAAAAAATTTGTAAAGTAAATATGTTCGATTTGATTAGTCCATCTTAAATTCCCATCTATATGAATTCCTAAATATTTAATTGAGTCTTCTCTGTCCAACGATTACAATGATTACGAAAAAATAATAACAACCCCCTGTATCGTACAAAGTTTTCCTATACAGCCTTATTTTACCGTGTAATATTTACGACAAAGGAGCGCCACAACTTTATTCTATCCTCTCTGTAGGACGAAGGGAAGAAAGTTTCACTCTTTGTAATCTATTTATCTTGGCGACTGTGAATATTCATTAACTCGCGATTGTATTTACTACATCTCATTCGCGGGTAAGGATTTAGAGGGATTTGTGAAGCTGCAGGATCCACAAAGTGATAGCGTTCATAACATACGAGCTGAACCCGGCAAAGCTTTGCTATTGCCAGATTTAAGTACATACACGTGTAAAGATTAAATGAACACAATCAAAAGTTTGATATCAATTTTTGTATTTAGTCCAAATTGGATATTTGCGTGTACATTTTATTTTTGTGTTGTGGTTTACACAAATTGTGATAAATAGGTATTCGAAAATTGTTTTCCTGTCACTGTATTGCATGTCAGATAGTCTCGCGCATCAATATTAATATTAGTTAATACGGTCTCAATGTGTGCTGATAAAGAAAACGTTCAAAATCGCGGTTCTGGGGGGTCACCAGGTTTGTTTTACTCGCAAAAGAGATTTATAAGCGTTGAAAAACACTGTAAATAGAGAGAAAAAAAAATTCAATATTATTTTAAGTTTTTACAATTTTTGGTAGACTCTTTGGATTCAAACTCTGTGAGAGATGTTGAAATAAACATATTCCAACAGAAATAAATTAAGACAATTTTAGATAAGGGAATGTAGAAGTCAGGAATCGACATGGCTTACGACCTGTCATTGGTTGGTTTAAGTGGCCACTTTACACACCGTGCAACATTCATCATTCTGCCTATATTCTATCATCAATATTCCTTTCATTCGTCCAACTGTTGATATTTGCGAAATTAAAGAGCTGAAACCTTTATTGATGCGGGTGAGATATATCTGATTGAATTATTTCACTTACATACTAGGCAACGCTAGAAAATATTTTTTTAATTTTACAGTTTTTCTTGGACCAGGTGAATCATCAACAATATTTTCAGTTTGTCCAAATTTGCGTGGACGTGGACTGGACTTAACCCCTTAGGGAGCTGTTAATAACTTCACATCAACATCAACAGGTGGAAGAACTGTAGGAAAATAGGGAATGGTGAATGTTACACGTTGTGTAAAGTGGCCACTTAATTAAACTTCTTAGATTTTCACGGCCGTTAAGATGCACAATAAGTTTTTCTGGGTTATTATGCCGTGTGTCGTTCGTAATCTCTACCGACGTTTCGGATCGCGTTACAGCGTCCATCATCAGGGTTGATGTTATTTGTGTATGAATATGTGTTACATTAGGTACTTAGAATTTTTACCGTGTCGTAGTCGTTTTTGTGTGATGTTATGTATTTGGGACTTGTACCGTGTCGTAGTCGTTTAGATTAATGTGTACCATTATGTACTTAGGATCTATACCGTATCACAAATCTGTGTTACATTGCAATCTTTATGCGATTTCTTTATGACTGGGTACCAGGATGTTTTTAATCGCATCCCATCATCTCTGTTTATGTTGTCGGGATGTTTGTAAATCTCAATTGCTTCTTTTACTAGTCGTGTTTGGTGGTTCTTTGGCCTCCCTAAGATTATCGGCTCAAAGGAAAACACATCAACCCTACACAAATAACATCAACCCTGATGATGGACGCTGTAACGCGATCCGAAACGTCGGTAGAGAGTACGAACGACACACGGCATAATAACCCAGAAAAACTTATTGTGCATGGCCACTTAATATTTATATTTATATTTATATTTTATATTTTATTCAGAAAACATACAGTCATACAAAATAAGTACTAAAAACAACATTTTTTTAACATAAAAAGACCAATTAAGTTTTCATTAATTAAAAAGATATAATCATTAAATGTGATAAAAAATAAATAAGAAGTTTAAGTGAGAAAAGAATAATTGTTGACATTTGCGTTTTCCATGGAGGTAATAAATTAAAAAGTAAAAATACCGAATGTACACTCCGAGCCATCCACGCACACACATGAACGCACGTATAAAACATACACAAACATATACATTACATGCGGCACATATACATAGCATAAACCACTCAAGATGTACATTCAGCAATCCCAAATAATCAACCCCATGAAGAAATTTTCTGTACAAATGCAACGTGCAGTTAAAAATGTCTACATCAATACTGAGTCCGTTATAATTTCTACAGGTACGTCTAATGAATGAATTCGAGGTATAATTGTTTTTACAAGTTGGTACATAAAAAAGAGAATTTAATCTAGTATAGCGAAGAGGACAACGGAAACCAATATTTTGTAAAAGATACGGCGAATCAACTATGTTATTGAGAATTTTGAAAAGAAAAATTAAATCATATCTAAGGCGCCTTTTTTGTAGTGATTCTATATTAAAATTGATCAAAGATGCGCCGTAATCATTTTCAATGTTACCTTAATCCAGCCAATGGCAGGGCATTATCCTTGTAGATGCCTAGACTTTTATATTGTCTTCTCTAACATGTTATTTATCTTCGTTGTAATATGCGAATATACATTCGTCAAAAAACTAGTGATGATCATCATAATATTTTTCTACGAGACAAGGATAATCGAGACTAGTAAATCGAGACCGAAATTACATAATAAACTACCAGACAAAACTAAACAAAAGACTCGGACAAACTTTTCACAAGATGAGTAAAATATTATTATCAACAACAGAGTATAAATAAAAGATTTTATATTATTTGTGGAAAATGAATGTAATAATAGGATCAGTTAATAAATAAATATTCAAATAAAAAAAATAAAAAAATCTACCCACAAATTAGTTTTTTTAAACCTTAGTAAAAAAATATAATTTAATATGTATTTAGGGTAAAAACCTCCGTAGTGTAGTGGTTAGGACACTTTACTCACACACGGAAGGTTCTGGGTTCGTTACCCGGTGAACACAAAAATTAAATGCGATTTTTCTCAAGCTTGGGTGTACTGTGCTGTACTTGCGTCTCAAGGCCTGCTGCGGTGCAAAAAAATTAAATTAAAAATAGCAACAAAATTAAAAGCAATAAACAATTTTTTAAATGAACAGAAAAACGACGGAAAACAATACCCTTTTATGGTGTTCAAATTTTCTGAAAGGAAATATAACATTAGTAAAATGCTTTTCAACCCCACTCCGCCGTGATGGGCCGATTTTCCGGATCCGTGGTTGTTTTGTTTACGTCCGCTGCCCACACCATTGTGTGGCGAGGTCCTGCAGGACGTAATAAGGATACGCTAGGACGGGAAAATCTTTTACGTGACGTCAAACGGCAGGACTAGTGGAGCGTGGGCGGGCGAGAAATGTTCTAGAGACATGTTCTCTTGTAGAAAGGTTTGAATTGAAAGGAAATAAAAAGCAGTAGTTAATATTCGCCTTTTAAAAGCTACATTCGCGTATAAAAATACCTGTGAGAATACTTATTTTAAATTAAATGTTACTATAATTACTCTGTTATTCATTTATTAATTTATTAACAAACATAAGTTTATTGTACATTATTTGAGACGATAAGTCCCAACCCCATGGGACTAAAAGTCCTGTGTTGAGATGGGACGAGCAATTATATGACACAGACACATGAGTATCACCACAAATATAGGGTTAGAAACATAAAAAATAATGATAAAAAAAACAAATACATGGCACATCAAAATGGTAAAATGTAATGGTTGAAATTCTAGACCCCATTTAACAAATTGAGATATTTTATAGTTGATAACATTTACAAAATATGATAAATATAATATGATAGCTTACATCACAAAAAGTCTTGTAGCTTTAAAACTCATTGACAAGTGGAATCTCAACAACATAAGAGTGATTTTAAAAAAATTACCATAAAAATTATTTAAAAAAAATACAATAATAATACATCGAGCAAAGAACTAGTAAGTATGGCAATTAAGTGAACATGGAACAGCACAAAAAGTAGACAATAAAAACTAAACAAATATAGCATTCCTTAACTTATAATTAAGGTTAATAAGATGGATAAACGCTACTCAAACACAAGGGTCAAGGGTCCCTTTTTTATTGAGGTATGCAGTTTACAGGATCTTTTGTCCTTTTCCTAGTAAATAACTGTAAAAACATTTGGTTCACATTTAGCTGTTCCCTGGGAGATGATAGTAGAAACGCATCTGTGTGCGTAGTGTAGAGTGTAGGTACCAAGGAATCTATCCGTTTCTTTTTAATTTTAATTGTTATTATTAGACGCATGTTTCCTGCTTAAAATTTTGATTATTTTATTTTATTTTGATTAAGATGTCAGATAAACTTGTGTATTACTTTTGATATTTGAGCAATTTTATGTGATACAGGAAAAAAAAGTGTCATTTATATTTTTAAATGAACGTAGATAGGTAGCACTATATTATTTAGAAATGGTTTTCTAATATAAAATGAAATTTCGGCGCTTGATCTTCACAAGTTCACACATTTTTAAACAGTTTTAACAGAAACACAGTTATCACGAGAGTTTGTGGCGTTTAAATATATTTTGGTTAGAACAAAGTGTTGAATATAATAATATGTATAAAACAATTATTTAAATGAATTATCTTTCTTCTCACTCTTTGTTTACAGCATGTCCACATCTTAGTGACTTAACTCAATGTTTATAACAATTAAACACACATTTTTGAATTTTAAACTAAAGTTGCAGAGAGGAACTATATTTTACACCCGGTCTGCTCGGAGGCTGGGTGTAAATTTTAAATGTTCATATCTATTTAAAAAAATCTTTATTTTTAATACTTATTATGTATGATTGTTTATCAAAAAAATAAATAAACGTATTTTGTTTATTCAGAGCACGTGTTAAACATATGTTTAACGCGGGTTTAGTACAAAAAACCAATAAACATTTTCCCTTGCCGCATATTTTCACGAATCCTTCAACATTCAACAGCCCTTATTGTGTTTATCTGCAACAAATTGCATGTGCGTGCTCTAGAAATAATAAAATAAATCCTCGAATCGGGGTTACAAGTTACAGACAGATTACAAGGTATAAAGTATAATCCGTTGCCTGACAGATGTTGTTTGGTTTTATGGTAGCAACCTCAACGTAAAAAGTTAATAACAGCTATTTGGATTTGGGACATTTATGTAAGTACTTTTCTTTGCCCACTTGAGTCAGTATCACACGGTCAAAAAATATTATCCCCTCTTTCTTTTTTACATTATAAGAAATCCATGAAAAAAACGACAGTCAGAATTTGAAATAAAAACAAAACGTGTTTTTTATTTGTCACGCAAACCTTATAAATAAATATTTTGCTGTTTAAATCATTTTAATAAACCAAGTTGCTGTGCTATTTCAGCTTTTTTGATATTCTAATTTTTTATTTATTTATTATTATTTAAGAAGGTAACATGAACAGAAAATATAAAAACAAAAATAATCCAACCCACTTAACCGCGAAACCGGCTTGTCAGCAGTTTTCTTATTTTTTCTTTTCAAAAAAAGTCAAAGAAATTTTATAAATTTCGAAAGTTATAAAAACGTTAAACTTAAAACATACGAATTTTTTATTAAAAAAAACATTTACAAAAATTTAAATAGATGACTGTTAACATAAAACAATAATCAATTTAAAGCCTTGTTACATATTAGACATTTAATATTTTTGTCTTTAACGTTTTGTCAACACTTTCTTTTAAGATCTGTTAAGGAATTTTATTAAACAAATTAGGAATTGTACAATGAAGCATTCTTTGACCACACTTGTTTACAAACCTCGGTACTGACAAGCCTTCACATTGTGCTAGCCTTGTTTTATGTAAATGTATATACCTTTTCTGGTTGATACTATCAAATCGATATCTAGTAACAAATTTGAGCGATTGAATAGAACTTACGTACAGGCACCCTTGCTTTTTAAGAAGTTCGGGTACCCTTTTCTTGTCAATTCTAGCTAATCTGTTGATTAATTTAAGAGCCAAGTTTTGTAAAACTTGAATTTTTTAAGTGTTGGTTTTACAAGAAAGACCCCAACTGGTAATACCATAACTAAAAATTGATTCCGCTAATGATTGATAAATAAATCTTAATGTTTTTACTGGAACAAAATATTTTACTCTAAACATGCTGCCATTACAGTCCTTTATCTAAGATTCTAAGCTTATAAGATAAGAATATCTAAAAACTTTTAATTGAGAAACCTCTTAAAAACCCGCATTTTTTAAATAAATTTTAAGGTTCCTTATTATTGACCCAAATATTTGTTTTCCTTTAAGTCGTAAAAAACTTGCGCAACAAAATAATCTAATAAAATAATTCCTCTAAACTTCTTAAAAATAATTCTTAAAAACTTTAATTTTAGGGTTTCGTTTTAATAGTGTAATACCGACTTCACAACGCCGACGCGTGATCGTTAAATCGAAGAGAGTTCGCGTTTATGATGACCACACGAGGCTGTACGGAAGGACATAAATAATATGGGTTACAGTTAATGTATTATTATTTCATTGTATATTTTTGACTCCTTACGGCGCCATTACGCGGCCGCAGACAATCCTCCATTACGCGGATAACAGATTCCCGCCAAATAACAACTGAGAGTGACTTATCGACGCCATGTTTTATTTATTATTGACACGTGTCATCTGTCAACTTTACTAGCGTTTGGAAAATAAGTGACAATTTATCAGGAAATATTTTATTACGCTATGAACATTGAGGTGTATAACTAGAGTAAGCACGAGCGTTCGAAACATGGCCTTTCGACCCGGGGCCAATTGGCATAGGTTTGATAGAACGGACTTTAGTCTGTTGCGAGCAGTCCCCGGCTACTTTTGAATTTTTGTCGCCTCGCAATTACTAAAATGCCTATATGAACGCTATAATAGTGCACAAATTGATCTGGAAAAGCGACGGTATAACTTTTCACCGGTAAGTAATGTTTTTATCTTAATCAAAACTGGTTTAAAATAGCTATATTAATGTTCAAAAACGTCTTATTAATATGTTACAAGTTAGTCATTAGTCGTGAGTTATCCCTATCTCTGTCCTGCTCAGTAAGTCAGGTGTATAGTGAAACGACATACAAAGGTAACGCGTGTGAGGAAGGGAGTGACATGACTGAATAAAACTTACAGTAGACCGATTTAAACAGTCCGTGCTTTTTACTGTACTACTTGTTTTGGCTGCCAAAGTTGACGCGAAATGACGTGACGACACTTGTTCCCTCCGCTAGTCATTCTCTCTCCTTTGGAGACGACTTTATAGCTCGGATTTGTATGGAGTGTCATCTTTATTTATTATATCTCAATGGTTATGAAATTGTATTTACAGAAGTACTAGACTTGTGTGCATTTTTATGCTTTACCCTTTTTTTTCGTAAGAAAACTATATAATTGTATTTTTCAACAAGGTGTGATAGAAAAGGTCCATAGTTTAAAATACCAGGATTAGTATTACAACGGGAAGTAAACAGAGTTGTCCTTAATTGTCTGGAAATTAAAATTAGATTTTCTGAATGAAAAATTGAATATAAAAATACAAAATTTATATTTGATGCATTAAATAGGTGTATAGGTTTTCACGGCCACTAATATCAATATGTGTATTTTTTGGGTGAGCCGGAATAAGTTAGATTCGTTCCTGAACGAATCCAATTCACACGGAACAGTTTTAAAGATCGTATCCATCTCACTTCACACCTCCTATTTTTACTAGCCCAACGTGACGAAAAGACTTAACTCATTAGCTCCATATATTTTGATGTGATATTAGAAATAAAATAAAATAAGATAGGATAAATTAGTCAATTAAGCTTTTGGAGCTTTGAAACCGGTCGGTAGAAAAAATAAAACATAAGCGGTAAAAACATAGTTGTTCTAAATTTATTTTATTTAGAAAAATTGAATAAACAGTTTTTTAGATACGTTAAATTACAGGTTTCCGACTAAGAAACTTTAATTTTTATACAAATATATTAAACATTTTCGTTCAGAAAATTCGAATTTACTTTAAAAACAATTGAAGATAACTTTGTTAACGTTTTATTGTTATCGAGACACCGTGAGTTTTAGTTTTCGTTTATTACGGAAAATTGTAGTTTTCATAAACAACTGAAGTGCGGCTGGAAATAGCAAATGCTGCAAACGACACTATGAAGGCTGTCTAGAGACCGGATATTTACTCAGTGAAAACCAAATTCCACCTATATAATGCCTACACAACACCTATTCTCCTCTACGGATGCGAATCGTGGCACCTAACTATAAATCTTTTTAGCCGGTCTTCGCTGTCCATTCGCTCTGCATGTCCAAACCGCAGAGAGATCGCATTTCGACAGCAATCAGCCCACTACTTACATTATTTTCTAAATTTGATTATGTCTGTAACTGAATATGCGCATTTTTAAAAAATAATTTATATTGGTTTATTTTTATTTGATTTTTTTTATTTTCCCCTTTTTATTGGTAATTATTATTTATTAAGTATATTGTATTACATGTGACGATGAATTATTTTAGGTTTTTATATATAGCTAGGTAACAAAAAAAGTGAAGTTGATATATTTTGTCCGTCTATATATTATTATAGGTTAAGTATTCTAAAGGCTATAAATTAATATGTTTAAAATTTATAATATTTTTTCTTTATTTACTTAATTTTCCAAAATGTATCTGTATAACAATACAAATATTATGTGTATGTTTATGTATATATATATATATATAAATGTGCGTACACATGTATGTATATGTGTGTGTATGTGTGTGTGTATGTGTGTGTGTATGTGTGCATATGCAATGAAGTGAATATTATGTACTTTTGAATTACCTTCTTTCAGCACAAAGATTCTAAGGCTACCAGATTACAGAAAGTTCCTTTGGGAAGCTTTTCTCCTTCAGCAACCAGCAACTTTTCCGTGTATGTGGGCACCGCCATGGAGATTTATTCCCTCAGATGTGGTGTGCGGTAAGTGGTGGGCAAGCTGCCCTTAAAACACATTTTTTATTAGGGTTTCATAATTTTATTTTTACAATTATTTGATAAATATAAAAGAGCTTCGTTTTAACAAATTATTTTTGATTTTTTTTGACAGACCAGTTGCAAAGCTACGCTTCTTTATTGAGGTGTAATTAACTTTCTTATTAAAATTATATTCTTAAAATTCTATTCTGTTTTATTTAAACATTGATTACTAAATATTACATCGAAACATACAGGGCCCATAAGTCAAGTCGTTTTGTCATGTTGATCTTGTAAAGATGGATACGATCATTGAAAATAGACAGGAGTGGAATAAAAGAAATATTATTAATTTGGTTATATATATATTTTTTTAAATTATTAATCGCATTTTTCTTTTCTAAGATTTCCGAGTTGTCTTATTTTAATATTTTATTTTTAACATGAAGCGTCTTCAATTCAGTGTCTTTATTAAAGTTATGATTATTTTGTCTGATATGATAGTTTATGAATTCAGAAAAAATAATATTAATGTTCCTTCTAGTTTTTTTTAATGTAGATTGAATCGCAATGATGACAATTTAATTGGTACATGCCAGATTTGTTATATTTAGGGGCATTACCTTTGTGATTTTTTAAACAATGTTTCTTTATTATTAGTTGTGTAGTATGCAGGTTAAATGTTTGATAGTAGGGAATAAGATAGTTGTTTCGAAAATTTTACATTTATAAAAATAATCCGACTCCATTGTTTGGATGAGTAAGGTTTTTTCATTGTGTGAGTAGAATATAAATATTAATTTGTAATACAGTTTATATTTACACAGCACTAACTTTGTGATTATTCATTATAGTAAAATAAATAAAATAACTTAGTTTTTAACCACTAATTTATTTTATTTATCTATAAGTTTGCGTTTTGTTTTTGATTTAATCGTTTATCAATTAAGTTCTCATTATATGCATTTTTATTAGCAACATGTTTTATCGTGTTATGTCCTTTTTAAAATTAGTTTTATCTAGTAGAACATTAATTTAATTATCTATGTATCATTGAATGGAATGCGGAATGTTCATGGGCAATTGGATGATTTCAGGAATTATATTTATTTATTTAAATTTTTAAATTTTTAAATTTTTATTCCAGTAAAATGGCTATAAAGTGCAGAGCCAATTCTACAATATAAACATATAAACATGAACATAAATATAAATATAAACAAAAATATAACAATAAACATAAATATAACAATAAACATAAATATAACAATAAACATAAATATAAACATAAAATAAAAAAAATTATAGCAGCACTTATGGTGGTCTTAACATATCGCGCCATCGCTTGAACAACGGTGATTGGATCCACTCTGCAGTGGCTTGGAGAATTTCGTTATTAGACTTTTTTAGGCGTTCCCATAGGCTCCAGGCTCTTTGGCGAAGCAGGGCAGCGAAGGTGTTTATTCGTCCAGCTGTAAACATTTCAGAGGCACTGCAGTACCTAGGCAATCCGAATAATTGTGTCTGTATATGTTAGTTTACAGTAGATACCGAAATCATTTGTTTTATTTTTTATTCTTAACTCATGCGTGGCTGTGATGTCACACTAGTCGACATAGGATACAAGACTTGATATATCTCTCTTATTAAAAAAAAAAATGATTTGGTAATTTTTGTAATTCCAAATAGACATTTTCACATCGGATTTTGAAAGTAAAATTTATATTACTATGCTGAATGTTAATACAAAAAATATTCGTCCTTGCTGCGCGAAGACTGAATGTCCGCTAATTCAACAATAAATCTGTATTAGAGAGAGCACGAAGATAGAACTCATAACAAGGAAGACAGAGCCGCTGTTCTGTGGCAGGTGTTGTGTAAAACATATTCAGTATTCAGTCGGTTGATGACAGTGATGGGGGACGCACGCGCGTAATATGAACGGCGTTTTTTTAATTTTTTATTTATTTTGCCTTAACAGGGCTGAATTTTTTGTTTATTTGCACAAAATTATTAAATTACATTCTATTAAACAAAAAGTCCACATAAAGTTTTTTTTCAAAATTTATAAACTTAAGAATATTTTTTTTTACTAGTTTTTTTTAGTAGTAACACGATGTTTTATCACCGCGTGCGAAAAAAGTTATTTACCACGGTCTTTTAAGAGTTAAAGAAAAGTCAAGAAAGTTTTTTTTACCTTTTTCTATTTCTGTGTGTGATATGTTAATACTGAGATTTCAATATATATTTTGCCCACGTACTTCACACTTAAATTTAGGGTTATTTGGAAAATGTTTAAATATATTAAATTGGGAAATATGTCCGAATACCCTAAGGTAAAAACTTTCAAGGTTAGTAGACAGGTAGGGTCATTTATGGTAAATATTTTCCAAAGTTATCCATAAATTATTGGGCGTAAAAGGTTTGATTCTGTGATACGAGATTCGATATCTTGCAGCGAATAAAAATTTGATATAACACAAATTATTATCGCATTTACATAAATTATGCCAAAGAAGAAAATATTTTGCAAATATAATTTGATTGTAAACAAATAGAGTAAAATAAAAAAATGGCCTTCGGAAAACCGCCAGAGATAAAAAATAAAAAGCTCTCAAACATTCGTAGAATGATGAATATTGCACTAACATTTTTATTTATTTATTTTATGTATGTATTTTGTAAACAGTTTTTGAATCCATTGTTCCTGGACTGGCGCCTGAAGCGTAAGACTAATCTCATTACCTTCATGTTACAGATGATCAAAATACGGTACATTTAGATACCAATGCAGTTCCGCTTTGCAACTTCTCGATGCGGAAAGGGGAATGGTGATCCTAAACTCCCCACTAGGAAGTAAAAAGAAGGTATAGACAACAGTACACATGTATCGTTTTTAGTTCAGTCAGCCTCAGCCGGACCTTCATACAGTCAGTTTCAACAGGTAGCTCAGTGTTCGGTTACAGTGCAGCTCATACACAAGCATTTAGGGTCCGCTGTCTAATTTTGAGCCATTTCAGTTGCCTACGATAATCAGAAATGTAGTCATATTTCCTAAGACCAAAAATATACCTTATGCAGTAAGCATCTGGATAACATACATTTGCATAATCGAGGAGTGGAAGAAGTAAGCTCTGAACTAATGTTTGCTTAACATTAATTTGCAAGAAATTCTGCAATCTTTCAAGTGAGCGCAAACTGCTATAAAGTTTACGACTAACTTCGTCAACCTGATGGAACTTTTATTTATTTATGCGGGTGATATTCACCTTATTGAACTTTGAAAATTGAAATTGAACTAATTACATGTTCGACTACAAAGTTAATGCTTTGAACGTAAATAAAATGCGAGTTAGATTCATCAGACGGAATTATTTAATCTACATACTCTTACTAGGCAACACCGGAAAACAGTTTTTTTCGATTTTAATACTTTTTCTTGGACTAGTTGGTTTTATTTCAAAACCCGTATCAGTCAAGGTCTTTGGAAACTTAAAAACACTAGATTATTTATTAGCTAATTATTTTATTTCCAAATTTGACCGAACTTTAACTTTTGACACCGATTTCTACAGACTTGAAGCGTTTAATTTTAATTAGAGATTTAGGTCGAGCGCGGAAAGCCATGCGCAATCATTTAGCGCAAATGACCATATAGACAGTGATAGAATATTCAGTCGGATGGGCAATAACAATAGGTAACTTCCTTAATAACAATCGCAAATTTATAATAGAAGCTTCATTAATTATTACAGCTGGAGGTAATGAGACGGAACTGAGAATAATTTGGTTGACTGGGCCATACACCGCGGATGCTTCTCGAGAGTCGCAGCCATCGAGTCATCGGATTGCCTAGCCCCGGATGTTTACTGCAGATAGCTCACAACTGATGGGGAGGATACGCAGTGGTTGGCTGCTGACAGAGAAGTCAGGAGCAATCATTTGCTAGAGACCACGCACCATTTTACGAACTTTTTACCTACAAAGGTGGGTGTGAATACAATTATATATTTAAAAAAATGTCTTCTGGAGACTACGATATTGTGTTTTTTGTTTGAGGGTTTCCCTGAGCACGGAATAAACGTCTTCTTTGTCGCTTTTGCTTGATGACGTAGAATTCTTTCACAGTTTGAGTAGGTATGAGTGTTGGCAAAAGTTGATTTGCAACCAGTAGTCTTTGGGTTAGTCTGCTGTTTTTGGGTGCATCAACCGTGACCGGACTTGAGGGTCACCTGGGGGTCTTCTGGTGCTCCAGAGAGTAGATACTAACATTCCCTACCACTGTCAACATAAAAAAAATTGAAATGGTTTATGGATTTATTTTATTTAAGCTTCCTTTTCTCCTTACCATGAAGATGACGAGGGGGTTTAATAGCGACAGTGAAAGGGACATTGAATGTTATACATTTAAATATTCAGTTGATAGGGGAAGAAATATAATCTATATAATAATATCAATTCGCAATGAAACGAAATTCTCGCTTCCATTAGTGATTCCGAAGAAAGACATTTAGTCTTTAAAACGAAATCGGGTATTTAGTGGATGCTTTTGATGTGGACTGCAAGCAGTGTTGCTAACTCTTCTGATTTTGGGGGCAATCTACCTAAATCGATGGTAATTTTACCGATTTTTAAATATCGTGAACAATTGGCTATTTTTTTATGACATCTGCCACCTTTTCCACTGCAGCTGACCACGGCTTATGAACTGTTTGTGGTATGCATAACTGTCGAAATAAAACTGTTTTTTTTTTTTTATTAAAAAAACTAAACTGTTAAATGAATAAAAGTGTTTTGCAGCGTGGCTCGTAAAAAGTAAAAGTAAAATTTTTTTTTTTTGAATTCGAGTTCCAGCTAATAGCAAATCTACCGAAATCTACCGATATACTTTTCTGAACCTACCGATTTTAGTTTGTTGAATGTTGGCAACGCTGACTACAAAACGCACACGCGTGTCTATCTGCCAGGAACCATCAATAACCGAGACTCTCCACGACTTCCAGAAAGAGAATTTTATTATATTTCGGACATATTGCAAGAAAAAACAACGAGTCACTTAATCCTTTCAGATCTGAATTGATTCCTGTAGATTTAAAAAAAATATATATTCTTAGACTACTAAAATAATATTTAAAAAAAAAGTTTTTTTTTGTTTTTCAATATTTTATACTTTTTTAAACAAAATATAAATATGTAAATGCGTTCTCATTATTTACCCAATAACCTTATTTTGGGGTCATTTTTAATATAGAGGCCATTTGTAAGCTATTTAACGATTAATTTTCATGTGATTATTTGATTTTAAAAAAAAAATAAGTAGCCAGAAAGTCTCAAAAAAGCTGAAAGCATTTTGACTTTTCAATTAAATGCTATTAAAATATTAGAGACAGAGATAATCAATTAGTGTATTATATAAATTGTTACATGTATTTAATTTAGGTATATTCTGTTTAATTATAAAAACTTAGAATAAAAGAAACCAAACACTGATTTGAGTCTAATGAACACGTTATTTTATTTTTACAAATATAAAAAGAAAAATTTCCTGACAATTGTTTCGCCTTGTTCGCAATAGCAATGTCATGTATTCGTTTGAAAATGCCCTAACAAGGCGAAACAATTGTCACGAAGTTTTTGTTTTTATAATTGTAAAAATAAAGTAACGTGTTCAGTAGACTCAAATCAGCGTTTGATTTCTTATATTATAAGTTTAAATATGGAGTTCTACACAATAAACACCAAATCAATCAACAGTTAAATTATTAAATAATAATATTAATCTTTTATTTTATCATATAAACTAAAAAAAAATCATAATAATAATGGTTTGAGTTTGTACAAATTTTTGTTGACAAGGACTGGATTCAACCCTAGGGGGAGCTGTTAATATTAACATATTACAACAGACATAAATAACATTTTACAGAGGGGAATAATTAAGTCTGGGCATTCACAGGGCTTATGAACTGCCATTGGCTGGTTTAAGTGGACACTTTACGCACTGTGTAACATTTACCATTCTGCTTATTAACATCTACATTCCTTCGACTCTTCTATCTGTTGACGTTTGTAAAGTTAAACCAGCTAAACCGAAATGTTTTCCATCACTGTTTGCAACAAATTTAAATCTAAAATATTATTTATACATTATTTGCATTATTTATCATTGTTTGTTATATGGAAAAAAAAAAAAAAAACTTCCAATCCAGCAAAGTCTGCAAACATTTGGACATACTCTAAACATTGTTAAATTATTATTTTCTTTTTGAAATATGTATCGCGAAAATCGCTTTGAACCTTCTCTATTTCAAGGACGTGGTTCGATTCAGAAAGATATATTTTTATGGAACAAGAGTATGCCTACAATATGAATAGTCTATTGAGGGGTTTCCCAAACTATGTTCCACGAAGCCTGAAAGGTGTTCCGAAAAAAATTTGAGTAATTCTGTACGAAAACAACTCTTTCGCAATATTTTCACAAAGCTAGTAAGTCAATCCTTGGGTTTGGAATCCATTTTCCGTGACAGATAAAGTACGCTTAAGCGCTAGTGATTATGAAAATCTAATTGATTTAACCAGTGACCCTGATTTGAAACAAATCACAAAAACTGATCAACTAGTGGATTGATGAATTGCAAACTTACATGCATACTTATTGAGTTGGTGCTATAAAAATGATACGCAAATAATCATTAAAAGTACTGATCTATAAGTTTTACTCGTAAAATTAACCGGATTAATTTTTACTACACTCTCGGTGACCAACTATTATGAGTTAACGTTATTATGGATCTCAAGGTTTATTTTGACACAGAACTAAATTTTAAACATCACATAGAATACAAAACTTGCAAGTTACTTATTCTACTGGGATTCAATTATCTTAGGGGGTCAATGTGAAATATTTATTAAGATTTGATTTTCATATTAATATTTCATTGGTGTTTTTTTTATGTGGGAGTTGCATTGTTTATAATATACTAGGTTTGTATTTCAAAAAAATGATTTTTCTGTTATTAAATTTATTTAAATTTATCAAAATTGTTACGATCAGAAAGGATATACTAAAGTATGCCAATCAGGAACTTCTTAGCATTTGCTCATGTGGAGAGGAAACCACTTGAAACTCTTCAAGAGAAGCCACCTGTTGGCAGTAGTCAACAGGCCTTCCGTTTCACTAGAGGAGTGTTCGGCATTTTGTTCCCTACTTTGGTTTATTTTACCAATTGCCTAATCTATATTTTTATTTTATTTATTTATTTATTATATTGAAAACATATTATACATAATTACATACAATATTCCCAAGGAGTTTTTTTAAAAAAAAACTCATTTAGGGACATACAGATAACAATTTTTTTAAAGACGTTTTTAAATTTTAAACTATAATATTATTTACAAAAGCAGAAAAATTAAAATTATGAAATACTACAAATTAAAAAGGGTATGAAAAATACTTGAAAATAACAAAATAAACAGAATACTAGGCATGGAAATAAATTCAAAATAATGTTTACATTATGCAATCTGGGAAAGAAAATTGAAAAAGTTTAAAAATTACATGTATGTATATATACATACTGAACTAGTACAAAATAAAATCATTTTTTTTAATTAACAAAATATGCGCACACCCAATACAGATTTTTTTTTTTTATCAAAAACGTCAATACGTTTTTGATAAAAATAAAATTCAATAAATTATGTATACAAGCCAAAAAAAGTATATAAAAAAACACAAATAACATTTAAATAGTATTAAAAATTACATATACAAGCAAAAACGGTAAAATATTAAAAGGTATATGTTCAAGATGCGCATTCTCTATAAACTAACATTATTTATTCAAAGTACTTCTGGAAAAAATAATTCTTCAATTCGCACGTCCAGTTTCTATATTTTGAAATAGGTACTTTAAATTTTTGTGGCAATTTATTAAATTCCTTGAAACCTATGTATTGTAAAGATCTAGTACCAAACTTCGTAGACTTCACAGATCCAATATATATATTGTTTTTTGATCGAGTACTGTACCGATGGATGTCTCTAATGAAAGTTGGCTTGACCATGTATTATCTCTCGTGTGAGTTCTTTGTTACCTATCACCGATGTGATGTCGCATAGAAATCACCGAAAATCACAGAAAATTGGTGAAGTCGGGGGCTGTCTTCTTGAATGCAGCCTTCCGAGTCTCTTCGTCATCCTTTTCATTGCCATGTGTGATACCTTGGACTGGTTCTGAAGCGTAGGGATGATCATCTTACCTTTATGTTATAAAATTATCAAGATACACTGCATTTGGTGTACCAATGAAGGGTTCTATGCATCAATGGGTGCGGGTATGGGAAAGTAGTAGTAAAACGTAGTTAATAATCTATACCTGTGTAATTTTTCTGTTTTTATTTGTCTAGAAAATTTCAGTGTTTTGACATCAATAAACACGTTATTATTATTATATATTTTTAAAAGACAAACAAAGTATATAATATTTTACTTATATTATGTTGTATATGAATAAAGTGTAGGTTCAACACAAAATATGTTAAGTATTTGATAAAAATATGTGTGCTTTAATTAATAATTAAATAGTATTTTTTTAGTATCTTTTTGCTTTTTTATAATATATTTGTTAATGTAATTAATTATGTACCTGGATAAATAATGAAATAATTAATAACCACAAAGTCAGTGCTTCAAATATAAACTTTATAAAATAAAATAATTATTGATTATTTATTTTAAACTTGAGTTTAAATCTGATCAATATATTCAAATATGTACTAAAATATTACTTATTACCTCAGCAAAAACGTCGTGAAATAGCTGATATAATGTATCTATTAAAAATTGCCCCTGGTTCAATTAACTGTCCTAAATTACTATGCAAACTATCTATTAATGTATTAATGTTCCTTCCAAAGTACTAAGGTATAACTTTTTTCCTGATATTCTTCTTCATCATCATCATCAGCCGTCTCTTGTCCAATGTTGAACATAGGCTTCCCCCTTTAGTCTCCATATGTCCCTATCCTGAGCCAACCGCATCCAACCACTTCCTGCTACTCGTCTTATGTCATCAGACCACCTTGTCTGAGGCCTGCCGACACTTCTTCTACTCGTTCTGGGTCGCCATTCCAGGACGATTTTGGTCCATCTAGAGTCTGTGATTCTGGCCATATGACCAGCCCAGATCCATTTCTGGTTGGCAGCCCTATGGACCACATCGGTAATCTTTGTTCTCGCTCTAATCCATGTATTGGTTTTTCTGTCACTCAACGAAATACCCAGCATTCTCCTTTCCATAGCTCTCTGTGTCACTGATAATTTGTGTAAATTTTTTTTCGTGAACACAAAAGTTTCACAGCCATACGTCAGTACAGGGAGAACACAAGCATCAAAAAGTTTCTTCTTTAAATAATGTAAATACTTCGGAGATTTTAGGATATATGAAAGCTTACCAAAGGCGGCCCATGCTAAACCTCGCCTTTATTCTATACCGACCTCTTGTTCCTCTTATTTCATCTTATTAAAGGCAAAATTCATATTTATGGCGAATTTTTAATAATTTCAATGTTTAACAAAATCATAAATTAACTTGCAAATAATCATAATGACGTACGGTGTTTGCTTTCGAAATAATTCGTAGTGTTTTTTCTTTTCTTTTTGGTTAACATTAGATTACTGTTTATTTTATGTTCAAGAATATTTTTCAAGTTTTTGTGAAAACCTTTAATTGGCTTATTTGTTTTGTTTTATATTTAAGATAAATAAAGCTGTTGGTTATCCAAATAAGGAATAAAACTTATCATATCCTCATTGATATACTATAAAGACTAAGGAATAAACGATATTCTAAAATAGATGTAATTTTTTTACTTTATACGAAAATTAATGATAGAGTACATATTTACATTCCAAGTATAATAAATAAATTAGGCTTTGAGTCCGTACTATAACATGAAACATATTTATATAACAAAAGTAATAACAGTTTTTAAAAGTATCCATTAGAGCTCAAATTCTTTTTTTTTTTTTTTAAACTCGCACACTGTATTTTACTTTATCCCAGCTTGACTCAGTCGCACGCACTGATAAATATATTGCTGTCTCTTTTTAAAACTTACTACCGTCTTTTGATGAAAACGAAATTGTGATTGGCTGGATGAATCCCCTTAAAATAGTAACCCATCTCTTTAAAAACCGGAAACAGTTATATGTCCTCAATATCAAAATCATATAAACTAGATAGAATCAATTCAAAAAAGTTCTTAATGTGCCTTTTATATAAGTCCCAATGTAAATTCAAATTACGAGCGCCGCGTAATTTCTCAATAAAATATTTAACTATAAAGTAGATAGGTACTAACCCCTTCAATAAAATACAAATAAATGCGGAATTGAGAACAGGCAGACATCGGGACATATTTAAATTGCCTTTGTTTTAGAGCAATGCTACATACCAAACACCTATGGCCCGCATGTGTCTGGAATATAATATATACTGCCGAAATAACAAAATCGTAATTTTTCATGGCACTCCCAGCTTTTGCGAATAATCATTAAGAAATCATCATCATCTAATTAAATGAAATCCCTCCTCTGCAATGTTAATTTAAACATTTATCGTAGTATTGCTGTATGACTGTGAGACTTGGACTCTAAAGGTGAACACAATAAACAGGCTGGAGGTTTTTGAGATGTTTTTGCATCCCAGAATGTTTAAGATATCTTGGACAGACCAAAACAAACAGAAAACTCTTTACCACCATAAAAGTTCGTAAAATTTTGTATCTGGGTCGTGTAGAGCCGAAGGTAATGCCCGCACTCTCTCATGTAGAGATATCTCAGAAAATTCTTTTGGATTTTCTCTGTCATAAGGGAGTACTTCAGTTTATGTGGCCCACAAATCATCAAATTGTACGATTGAGTGGTTTGCAATTTTAAACCATTGATTTTAAATACACGTATAAATACATTAAAAAAGTATTGGAGTCAATTTAAGAAGTTCGGATTTTTTTGTTTGAATGTAGATACTTTCTTACATCAAAATATATGTAATAAAATTTGAGCAGTATCTTAAAAGAATTGTGGGAATGAAGTAATCTTTTTCACAATAATTAAATTTGTCAAAATCCAGTCAAACGTAATGCAATTTGTTAAGAGAATAATTAAAATATTCAGATTTCTAATTACCGTTAGTCGTTGTAGAAGTTAGTCAAGGTTATACATGAATTTATCGATTACTTCGCAATAATCAATGAATAAAAATAATATCAGGAAAATTTGCCATTTTGTAATGCCCGATTTTAAGTCAAAATATTAAGTAAAATTAGTTTTGTTGAAGACGTTATTTTTTGTGTTTTAAAATAAATGTTATAAATCCAAATACAATTTCACATAAACTAATTATTAAACCCAGGTATTGTAAACGAAAACATATATTTATTTATTTATTAACGGACATTGTCCATTTATACAATTGATAGGGTTGAAACATTATAATAAAATAATTGTTAAAAACACTTAAAAAAAAAAGAAAGAAGCATTACATTGACAAACAGAAGGGACATCAAGACAAGTTCTGGCATATTTATTTAGTGCTTGTTTAAATCATTGTAAACTTTAAACAAAAAGTCCAGATCTTGTCTTGAGTTACCAATACGACTAAGACGGGTCATTGGAGAATTCAGATCTTAGTTTTTTATATGCTGATCTATGAACAGAACTTCAATGCTTCTCAACTTACGAGTCAGAATGTGGAATTTTACTTGTTCCAGTAATAATGGAACATCGATAATACCATTTAGTATGCTGAACATCTATATGGAATCAATATTAGTTCTACGTTTTTGTAGACTAGAAATATTTAAAATTGACTTCATATCAGCTTTAAATCAAATTTTAAATTAGAATTTGTAAATTGAGAAAACCCTTTATGTCTCGGGCTAGCATCCCTTCCACTAACCCCTACTCCTATCCGACCGCTTTCATAGTCCACGTCCGGTGCAAATTGTTTTTTTTTTTTTTTTTAAGCCAATCAACAGGCTTTTTTATCGCTTCAAGCTATCCGAGATCGATAGCTGTCCATGCGACGATGAAACTCCTCAAGATGTCCCTCACCTGCTGATGCATTGCCCCTTTTTCAGCTTTCAAAGACAACAGCTGGAGGCGCGATGCAGAAGCCCGGGTTAAGATCTTTACGACATCCCATCGGTGATAGGTAATAAAGAACTCACACGAGAGGTAGTGAGGTAGTATCATACATGAACAATATAGTGCAGGCAATTGGTTAAATAAACCAAAGTAGGGAACAAAATGCCGAACACTCCTCTAGTGGAACGGCAGGCCGGTTGACAACTGTTAACAGGCCGGCTTTTCCTGAAGAGTTTTAAGTGGATTCCTCTCCACATGAAAAAATTCTGGGAAGTACCTGATTGGCCCACATTAGAACATCCTTCCTGATTTCAACAGTTTAGTTAAAATAATGTAATATAGTAGCAGAAAAATCCTCTTTTTGAAATACAAATTTTGTATATTATAAGCAAGGTAAAAATTAATGAAACTCCCATATAAAAAAAAAACAGGCTTATGTCAGCCCTAACAGATTGGCATTAATGAGTATATATAACACTTCATCTAAACAGTCTTAAAATCTATTAAAAAAAACAAGTAAGTTTTGCTGGTCAAACACGTTTTTAACCTCAATTCATTATTTTTTTTAATTTTAAAAATGCGATTTAAAAAAAAAAATAAGGATGTTGTTAAGAAAACAAAATAATAAAAAAAAAGTTTAAGTTTCGCAGTATCGCCATGAGTTACTCAACTGACATGGTAATGTCTAGTTGTATACAAGGTATACAAGTCTAATGTATGGTATACAAGGGTACTTTCGTTATGGTGTTTAATAAATGTTTTTTTTTTTTATTCAATCAGTGATATTCGAGATGTTTGCTTACTGAAAGGATTAATCCCATGTAAAGGCTTCGCAAGGGGACCCCGTAAGCCTATAAATCGATGGGGATGAACGCAATTTACGTCCTGTAGGCAGAGTTATTATGCAAATATTAATAGGCAGTGTGACGTGGGTCTCGGTCGGCCGGCCCCGGGATCGGAAGGCCGGCCCGTAATGTCTTCTTGGTCGGTCAGGTGACACCTTCCGCCCACGCAAACGAAATCATTAGCATTAGCATTAGCATCGTGAACTTTCAATTAAAGTTCACGGTGCTAACTCTTAAAATTCCTCGATAATTTTTTAATAAGTTTTTATCACTATCATCCTCCTGTCCGCATCCTATGGTGCATGGGGCACGGTGTTGGTACACCAAATGCAGTAAAATTTGATCATCTGTTACATGAAGATAAGGCGGTTAGTCGGCCTGATGGCGTAATGGTCAGCGCGAATGCCTACCATGCAAGAGGTCTCGGGTTCGATTCCCGACATGGTTGATATGAAATATTTATTAAAAAGGGTGTTTTCTCTCAAGTATATTTTATAGTCCCTGGACTGGTACCTAAAGCGTAAGACTGATCACCTTACCTTCGTGTTACAAATTGATCGAGATATGCTGCGATTAGTGTACCTATGCACCATTAGGCGCGGAAAGGGAATGATGATGATGAAGGCGCTTAGTCTTGTACTTTAGGACCCTTATTACAATCGGAGTCATTTTGAATTGTATAAACAAAACAAATAAACAATTACGCCGTTTCCTCTTAGGAGTAGGAAACGCCATATCACTCTGTCTTTGCATACAGACCTCGCTTTCTCTTCATTATTCGTACTCTTGACGTGTCGATCTTCAAGTATTTGTTGAATTTGATCGTGTCATTTCTTTCTAGGTCTTTCTCGAGTTCTGCATTCATCAATATTTGCATGCTAGATCCTCTTAGCCGTTCTTTCGCTGTCCGTTCGCTCTACATATCCAAATCATCGCAACAACGCTCTCTAATTTTGTCGATTATGATTTTTTCACCCTTACAAAGTGCACGGATCTCGACATGTGTGCACTTGTTATACTCGTACATCGTTTTACCAAACATTTGTCCGTCAATTATACATTAATAAAATAGATATTTTTGCATGCAAAATAGAATATTCATATAAAACATATTTTTACAAATGTTTTATTACAGGATTTCCATAATGATATTTCATTTTTTGACGCAAATATTTATTAATAGAATAATTAGTTTTACTTTAAAGACAATTGATGATGAATCTATTAACTTCCCAACGTAATCATATCCCTGGATGGGCCATTCTTCGCGGCAGAGCTCAGGTGAAAATCCAGCAAAATACAATCCAGTAATGATTATTCGATCTCTCGGTGTACTGGCTATTGTGCTTATGTTTATTGTTTTTATTGTAATGCAACACATCAATTCAGCATTTGTTATGTTTAACTTCCCATTGTTATATGGGCTAAGGCTCCGACCCCGAGACAGTAAAATATTTCAGTGGAAAACCTCCTTCAAAATCATGTCGACTGTGACTTAGCCAGAAATTCAATCCGGGACCTCAAGCATGGTGGGCGCAAACACGCCAATCACTACACTACAAAGCGGAATTATCTTCACTTGATTTCCACTTTCAGGATTTTTTCCTGAGAGTAGCCTCCTAGGCAAAAACTGGCAACCTTTATATAATCGGTTATTTACACATGTCAGAAATGACGTCAAAAATATAATGTAACAAGTTTTGATTTTACATTTTCGGGAATACAAATGAGCACAAAACGGCTCGCTGTTCATCACGTCATTTTGACGTCACGCGTTTTAACCGCCAACTGTGTTTCTAATAAACATTCCATACAGGTTTGGCACCAAAACTTCATATGAGTCGTTTGTCTCACAAGGCGCGAAACATCTCGTTTTGGATATTTTAAAATATGCATATTTTAAACATTGGTAGAAAATTCACACATTCAATTCGGATGTCACATGATAAAAATGTTGATACCATTACTGTTATAATTATTTTTTATTTAAAAAAAATAAAAAAATTTGTAAAAATACGCTATTTAGCAAAATCGTTCAAGGTGTATGCTCTTTTCTTTAGCATGCTAATAAAATTAAAATTTATTTAAATTAATTTCCATCTTTTTATTTCCCATGGTAGTCTGATAATATTATGCAGCCTTTCTAAAGTGACAAACTGCTACCCTTTGGTATTTCAACAGCCCCCGAAGACTTGTTCAAAATACATTTTGATAAATTATGATACAAAAATTGATGAAATGAAGAGTAATGTTAAGATATTATTAATATTTAAAGCATTAACTTTGTGGTCAAATATTTTACTTAATTGTATTAAATATTTGTAAATAACCACTTACCGACTTTTTTGTGTCTACCAGTTTCAAAACATACCCGTCTCGTCGTCAGGACACCAAATTAACCAACATGCAAAACCCACTATACACCTTTTACCTTAGTTGTTGCACAAAAATATAAAACTAACACGACATGCATTTTAATAAGCACATGCACTGATTAGGACAAACATGAACTGATTTGATTAAGAAAATATTTTATGTTGTTTGAGAAATAGTTGAAAAAAACGTGATAACAATTTCTCACCATGTTTGTTTATCGTATTCGCGATCACAATGGAACATCTGTGAACACTTAATATTAAATGTCAAAATATTAACGTTTCACGAAGTATAATCCTGCTGCGCAATCACATACTTGAATTCCACCACAGTATATATGGAAAAATGTTTTTATATTTATTTATTAATTATTTATCATGCTATTTATTGCATTTAGCCAGCGGTTGGTAAGCCAAATGTCAAGAAAAGCAGTCGCCATCTGTTGACTTCTGTGAAGTAAAAGAGCTGAAACCTTTATCACGTGGGTGAGATTCATCCGGCTGAACCAAATCACCTACTAGGCAACGCCTGAAAACAATTTTCCAATTTTTATACTTCAGATGGAAGAGTTGAGGAAAAAGTCAACAGATGGAAGAGTTGAGGAAATGTGGATGTTCAAACATGGGCAGAATGGTGAATGTTACACAGTGTGTAAAGTGACCACTTAAACCAGCCAATGGCAGGTCATAAGCCCTGTAAATGCCTAGACTTCCATATTGCCTTCTCAAAAATGTTTTCCCTCTCTGTTGAAATAAATTTAAACGTTCATTATTGTTTATTGTGATCGCTCAAATGCTTAGCATGCTTTTAAGCACGTCGATAGTTATTTGTGATTGAGCCACAGACGGCCAAATTACCGTGGCGAATTACAGCACACCCAGGCTTGAGGAACCCGCATTTAGTTTTGTGATCTCACCGGGAATCATTTGAATATATTATTATTTCATCATTATTAACATGCGGTATTTTTTTGCATTAAAAAAAGAGAAATAATTGAGTTCTTATTATTTACTCAAATATTTTAACTTTCAAACCATTTCCCAAATGTCGTAAATAACTGGAAAGCAGAAAAAATTGCAATCAAGTTATTGTAGAGTGGGATTTGAACCTCAGACCTTTGGTTTATAAGTCCACTGTACTATCAAGGGACCACAACGCGATTAAAAGTTCATTTTTTCGTAAAAACGAAAAATCAGAATGTTAGTGGTTGGTTCAAATAGTAATTGAATAATGTTTCGTTTTCAATATGAGAAAACATCTGGAATTGTATTATTTGGATATTATTGCTTAAATTTCTTGAATTCAATACGTAAAATATACTTATGTGAGAGAACCCTGAAACTCGTAGTAAAATTTGTTTTTTTACATCCCATGGAATCGCTACAACATAGAGTACTGTAGGTAGTTCTACCCACGTCAGTAGACTGCGTGTTGTGGGTGTCTGTTGGATTTTAATATCTTATAAATGGATGGTGCTATGCAAAAATCTGTTAAGCCACACCAAAGTCAAACTCAGATGTTTGACATCAATTGCATTTTTCAAAAATACAATTGATAATTTAGCTGGGCTTATAATATTGATACATAAAAATTGAACATATTTAAACAGAGATGATGAACATTTTAGAGAAGAAAATATAGAAGTCTAGGTATCTATTAGGCTTATGACCTGTCGTAGGCTAGTTTAAGTATCCAATTTACTTATTGTGTTGTATTTACCATTCATCCTATTTTTTAAATTGATTTATTCTTTAGATGTCATTAAATCGTACAAAATAAAATTAAAACAGAAATCGTAAATCAAATATTAATTTACTAATTAAATTGAATCTTTAATGCTTTCAGTAAGCCCATATTTTTGTAGATAGGCTGGATTTTCTGCCTAGGGAGTTATTTACATCCAAGTTTATTGCAACAGAGAGGAAAAGTATTTTTGAGAAGGGAATATGGAAGTCAAGGCATTTACAGGGCTTATGACTTGTTATTGGCGTATTTCAGTGGCCACTTTACACACTGTGACTATTCTGCTTATATTTAAACATCTATAGGCATTTGACTGTGTTTGGCATGATACATTGGTCAGGAAACTTTACCATTATGGAACTAGAGGTTCTGCATTAAATCTTATTTCTTCATACTAAAGTGATAGAATCCAGAAGGTGGATGTATCTGGTACACGATCTTAAGTATCAACTGTTACAATGGGTGTATCACAAGGTTTCATATTAGAACCATTCCTTTTCCACGTATATATAAATATATATATATAACTTTATGGTGGGATATACGTGGAAAAGTATATATAACTTTACTCATCTTGAAAATAAAAATCATTAGATCGTATTATTTCCAGATGATACATCGATTCTCTTCAAAGTAAAACAACACCAATCGGCTATTGACGACATAAACAATGCTCTCTCCATGTGTTGAATTGGTTTAATTCAAATAATTTATTATGAAAATAAAAAAATACTTAATGAATAAGATTTGTGACACATAATGTCAAAAAAACTTTTTTTAATGAAATACTTAAATAATAATAAACAAAGAACTAAATCTTGTTGATGCTACAGGAGTTTTGGGTATAAAATAAGATTCTAAGTTTCAATAGGGTCTACATATATCTGGTTTATAGATCAGACTAAGTTTTGGAGTCCACGTTGTTAAAAAGATTCGACATCTTACTGATGTAGAAATAGTCACATTGGTCCATTTCAGTTACTTTCACAGGGTTACGTCTTGCTGTATGCTGCTGTGAAAAAATTCTGCAGATATAAATTCTGTTTTTGTGCTGCAGAAGAGAGCTGTTTGAGCAATTTACAATATGGACCCCAGAGAATCACTTGGAGATAAGTTTTAAAAAATCAGTAATTTGACAGTCACATTTCAATATATTTATGAAAACTTGATCTACGAGCATAAAAATATTGGTAAATTTAAGAGAAACATCTATTTCTATTGGCTCCATACCAAAAATAAAGATATGCTAGTTATGCCCACTACAAGACTGCAAAAAATTACGAATTCTTTTGTCTTGAAATTTAGGCTTTATCGTTTTTTTCAAAGGTTTTGTCAAGCACAGGCTGTTTATAAAGGGCTACTATAGAGTCGGTGAATATTTGCAAGACAAAAAGACAGCTTGACATTAGATTCGTGTTTATTGATTTGAGTTTGTTGATTTAAATTTGTTCGTTTGTGGGGTATAATTTACTTATTGTTGATTTGCATTATACTTGTATGGTTATAATTTATTTACGTTTAAAAGTGATTCATTGAACCCTTTGAAAAGAATATGAAACAAAACTTAGCTACTGAACGAAACTTAACATATTTTCTCATCTCTTTCATTTGTCGACTTTTTGAAGTAAAAGAGCTGAAACCTTTATCTTGTGGGTGAGCTTCGTTTGGCTAAATCAATTCAACTACTAATAAGCAACGCTTGAAAATAATTTTACGGTTTTTAATTTTCTTTTTATGCCAGTTAGTTAAAATAATCAATAATGTTTTAATAATGTCAGTTATTTTGCAGACAGGCTGTATTTTTCTCTTTAGGGAGTTATTTAGATCCAAATTTGTTGCAACAGAAAGCGAAAATATTTTTGAGAGAGGAATATGGAAGTCTAGGCATTTACAGGGCATACACTCGAAATATTTATTGATGACCTAATAGAACAAAAAAAGTGAATATTGTTTTAAATATTTTTATTTTTTTTACATAAAAGTTTAACGAAATAATGGGATAATTCATTTTTACAGAACACCTTAAAAACAGTTACAGTTAGTTATAAAAATATAGTAAAATTATCAATAGAATATGTTTTATTGCAAAGGAAACATTTTGGTTAATTGGATTAACCAACAATATTTTGAGTTTGTCCAAATGTTTGTGCACAAGGACTGGATTTTTAAAAATTTCTATACTTCTCCATGGACCATGGAAGAAGTATAGAAATTTAAAAAAATAAAATTTTCATGCGTTGCCGAGTATGTAGGTGAAACAATTCAGTTAGATGAATCTCACCCGCATAAGTAAAAGTTTTAGCTCTTTAACTTCACAAACATCAACAAATGAAGAAATTGAAGGAATATAGATGTTCGAATATGGGCAGAATGATGAATGTTACACAGTGTGTAAAGTGGCCACTTAAACCGGCCAATATTGTAAATGATTCATTTTACAATATGTTAAAATGAATTAACTTGAAATGAAAGCTTTATTATCTAAACGAAACGTTAAAAATACCTTGGGATTTACTTTTAATATGAATCCAGAAATTACATAAAGTTAGCTGCCGTTTGTAATAAACAAAAATTATCGGCAATTCTGTCTATCTGTCTTTGCAATACTTTTTATTACAGAAAATGTGTAAGTTTAAACTCAGCAAAAAATATTTTTTTCAAAGTAAGAATATCACTTTCGGATCATAATTCGGAAACTAACTTATTTTTTTCGACTTTGAGGCTTGATGCATTTTTGCATAACACCATTCCGATGGGGTTTATCACATTGACTTTTATTACATTTGAAATGAAAATCTACTGTTACCCGAGCGAATTATTAAAGTATCTTATTTTCATAACATCTTTTTATTTAAATTGATATCTCAAGAACGATGGGAAATATTTTATAGGCATAGATGCCACCGTCAAAAAGCTAAACCAGTCACTCAATTGAGTGGCTAGGCTGTGCATTCAATGTCAACATTCAATCGAATGGTTTACTGACGCTTAGCCAAAATGTTGACAGCCATTTTATTTTTAACACAACAATAATAATTGCTTTAATTTTTCATGTGAAGTTTAACTTAACGAACATAACTAGGTGAGAGGTTGGGTTAACCTTAATAGTTTTTTTTATTGATTTTTAACTTATAAAGTTAAGTTGCGTGGAAAAGCTTTTTTTAATTATTTTTACCTAACTCAGTTAATTTAAGGATTAAGTTAAGTAAAACATATTATTTATGTTCAAAGCATTAACTTTGTGATCAAACATATTAATTAATGTTAGTAAATATTAGTAATGAACCATTTACCGACTTTTTATGTCTACCTTTTAAGTTTATGTTTCGAGACACCCCCGTCTCTTTGTCAGGATATTTACTACACCAATATGCAAATGCTTAAATACACTTTCACCTTTTCCGTCACCGCAGTATACAAAGTAATTACGAAAAAAAACATAAATTGATAAAATTGTGAGACTTAATTGAGAAAAATTCTGTTAACATCCGTCGAAGAAGTAACAAGAATAATTTCTTTGTTACCAAACAAGCAATGTGCCTTAGATTCAATTCCGACATGGCTTTTAAAGATATATAAGGTTGAATTAGCTCCGTTTATAACTGATTTTTTAAACGAATCTTTAAAATCTTCTTAATCTTCTTTTGTGCCAAAAATCATTAAAAAGGCCCAAGTTACGCCGTTGCTGAAAACTCTTCAACTGGATTGAAACTATCGGCCCATTTCAAATCTTCTTATAATTGCAAAAATATTAGAAAAACTTGTGGCACACAGACTCGTTGACTATATTGATAATAATTAATTGTTCCCCGAAATGCAATCCGGTTACCAGAGATTTTATTCAACAGATACAGGCATTGTTCGGATTCTGTCAGATTTAAAAATGGCTGTTGATTCTGGAAATTTAGCACTAATTGCTCTCCTGGATATGAGCGCTGCATTTGATAGAGTCGATCATAAAACTCTTCTTAAGAGACTTAAGACGTCATACGGTATTTGTGAAGATGCGCACTTATGGTTCCGGTCATATCTTTATGAAAGAGAGTATGAGATTGTATTTCAAAATGCCAGATCTCCAGTACACCCAGTAACAGCAGGAGTACCGCAAGGATCGATTTTAGGGCCATTGTTGTATCTCCTCTATACAAAAGATGTGGAAAAAATAATTAAATCTTGCGAATTATGGGCTCATTATTATGCTGATGATACCCAAATACGCTTTTTTCTGTAAGCCAATCGATAAAGACAATTTACAATTACACATCACTCAGTGAATTGGAAAAATTGGTAAGTGGATGGCTGAAAATCGGCTTATCTTTAATGCATCAAAAACAGAAAACCTTTGAGTAGCCACACCAAGAAGGCAATATATGTTAAAAGATCCCTCTTTAGACACTGGATCTAAAATTATACCCGCTGTTAAGCTTTTAGGCGTTCACATTGACTTTGAACTTTCGCTCGAAAAGCAAATCAGCAAGACAGTCTCACTGCTTGTTTCTACCAGCTATGGCAAATTAAGTATATCCGAAAACATTTACCTAATGAAGCAGTCCGTCTTTTAGTGAACGCATTTGTGATACCAAGAGTCGATTATTGCAATGAAAAATATGCTGGCTTACATAAATATAAAATGAAGCAATTGCAGTCCATTCTGAATGCAGCTGGCAGATAAGCGCCTCACTCTCCACTCAGCCTTCTGTTCTGCTGTAAAGAAGGTGATACAACCTCATTCACGCAACGAGAGTTCCGAATTTAGCGATAGGACTTTTGCAATAGCCAAACCTTTGGCGTGGAATGCTCTGCCTTCAGAAGTTCGAAATTGTCTGACTGAATCCCTTTTCAGAAAAAAAATAAAAACTTGTTTATTTGTGAAATCGTTTCCCGACACTAAAAGTGTTACTTTTTAGATTTAATTGTTAGAAGTTCCATATTATGTGTATTACATGATTTGTAAAATTTGTCTGTTAGTAAATGGAAATTAAGAGTTAGCCTGTAGATTTACCTTATTTTTTTATTTAAGTATAATATACAGCGCCCTTAAAGTGATTACTTACGAAAACGGCGCTATAAAAATTGTCGAAATTAATTATTTTTATAAATAACATGCAGAGTTAAAGGGAATGCAAACACCATTATGTCCGTGGATCGTGTTCGGACATGAGATATTATTATTAAACTTTCAATCTATCCAAACCTTTGGTTAAGTTTAGTAACTTTAAGGTTGGGTTAAGATTAAAAATATTAAAAAAAAGTGTTTTAAAAAGTTTTAATTAACTTTTTAAGTTAAGTTAAGGATTAAGGAAAGTTTTTTTTAATTTTTTTTATTAAACTTAACCCAACCTATCTTGACCTAACCCGGCGGCTTTTTATTCGGCCGTTTCATAATGGCTAGCTTTTAACCTTCCAACACGTTTGACATTGAGTTATCTTAATTATTCATTCAACGAACGGTTAAGTCATTCCATTTCATGTCTGCAGGTAATGAACAGCCTAGCCACTCAATTTAGTGGCAGATTTAACTATTTGACTGCGACATGGATATGAATATTCTTCGGTGTCCGGGCGGATAAAGAACACTGTTTGAACGAACGTTTTCGACTCGATGGTTACTCTCAGGTATAAATCGTCAAACGGAAATCAAGTGGAGAAAATTCCACCTCGAAGCGTAGTGGAGGTTTCATCTACCATGCTTGAGGTCCTGAGTTTGATTTCAACATGAAATCGTCGCCGTTCGGGCAAAAGTAGCGAACCCTGAAAATGACCGTTTTTAGTTAAATATGCCATTTGAAGCGTAAAGTTTTGTTCCCTAGAGGCAAACATCACCAAGGTAACAAAGTTAAAAAGAGTTGTGTAAATCTAGATAATATGTTTTTTTTTAATGTGACTTTATACTATTATAATGTAATAAAGATTAATTTTTCATACATAAACACAACACTACAATAACTATTTTTAATAATTTATTCCTTATAGCTTGCATTGTTCACATTATTAATATGGCTAACGCCATTTTTTATGTATAAAACTTCAAATAACATGATAGATTGCCTTAAGATTCCATCACTTTTTAATTTTAGAGTTCCAGTAACGCAGACCAGAAACCAATCTCCTTTTTAAATGTCAAAATAATGTCCTACTAAATCTTTTCAAAATTCATTTGTAAATAGAACCTGCAATATATGTAATCAGAAATAAAATTGTATTGATATTAATAACATATCTTTAACTTCCTTTAAAAATAAAATTTCCAAAAATAATTCAAGTTATGATGTTGCACCTTGAATTCGCAGCCTATATTATGCAGGTTATGTGCAGTTCTGTATGTAGGCACATAATAAATGTACACTGTATGGTCAACTATAGTTCTATTATTTATTATAATATGCAACTGTGTGATCAATATACAAAAGTAGCTATATTTTTAATAATATTACATTTACATTTCTAGTAATATTATATGTTTTGTATGATTAGTTTTTTTATGTTATGTATAATTTTTATGTGACAACATTTACAATAACAATATTATGTGGAAGCCACTAATTGGACTTAATGATATGTATTTATAGTATAATTGTATCTTATAAATTAATAAATGTCTGTTGGCTTTCCAATGAAATAAAATAAAATTAACAAGCTAAAGTCACTCAACCAAATTTTGGCCACCTTGCGTCATTAAAAACCTTCCACACATTTTAAAATGTATCAAAAGGAAAAAGTTACCAATATAATTGATTAAAAAGACACAAATAGATTATTTTGTGTACATAAAACCTTCAAAATGTAAAAACCTGGTTTTTCCCTTGTCTCTAAACTTTCAAATTGCGATTTTTCAAAATGTTGTTTTTGTGTTACTGACTTTTGCCTGAACGGCGACGAAATATTTGTTTATAAGGTAATTTTACACTACATTATTTCAATGTCGTAACACTGGCACCTGAAGCGTAAAACTGATCGCCTAGCCTTCCATGTAGCAAAAATGAACCAGGTATACTGTGATTGGAGTGTCAATGCATCGTCCCATGCACGACAGCCGATGTTGTGAAAAATCGATGAAAGTTAGGTACTCTCTGACTCAAATTTAAAAATATAATTTAATTTGTGGCTACTGAAGTAAAAATATCAATATTTCCATCACTACAGTGGTCAGTGGCGCTATACTAGCGTCAACGTATGTTGGCACTTTTGACGTTTGCTTGCTCATGAAGTATCGTAAATATTGACAGCCAAGTGTAAAGATCAATTTTATTTTATTTTATTCAGAAAACATACCGCCATACATAAAAAGTATTAAAAACAACGATTTTCTAAAATAAAATACCAATTAAGTTTTCATAAATTATGCAAAAGATTTAAACACTAAATGTTACAAAAAAAAATTATAAATAAGAAACTCAAGTGAGAAAACACACGAACGCACATATAAAACATACACAAATATATACATTACATGCGGCACATTTACATAGCACAAACCACTCAAGATGAACATTCAGCAACTATTCCAAATAATCAACTCCATGAAGAAATTTTCGCGAAGTGCAGATCGTCATTGTTCTCAGCACTCCGTGTAAACATTTAAACAAAGATACATTTTGTGATGTCCTCCAATTTTTTAAAAATTATAGTAATGAATTCAAATAATTCAGGTCATAACAAATATGTCTAGATACTTTTAAATGATTTTAAACTTTATTTGAAATTATTTGTAGAACTTAAAAAAAATGTTTTTTCTAATTTTTTTTTTGTTTTAATTTTCATGTTTATAAGACATTTTGATATACTATCGCCTCTTATCGCGTAATGTTTGTTATTGTGCTGTATATTTCAGATATTGGGATAAATAATAACAAAAAATTTGAGTGCGAATAGCTGCGGATGACCAAGTCATAAGGTTTTTTAGGATGATATAAAAAAAAAAACTTTTGTTTAAAATGTAATAAACTGCGATTTTATTTTCTTTTAAATACACCTGGTACCTCGAGTACAAAAACAGTGAGCCGTAAATATCTTTTCGATGAAATAAAACATCAATATTTGCCTACTTTGTATGAAAAAAGTAAATACATATATGGAAAATCACCTTTCGTCAAGTAACGGTGATACATCAGATAATTTACGCACTTTAAAAAATGGTCAAAATCCTACAAAAAAGAAGCATTATTTCTCAAAACCAATAAAGCTCGGTTAGAAAAAATAATTAGAAATGCCTTATTACCCATAGAACAGTTGTCGGAAGAGGCAGAATAGAGGCCCAAAATAAGCCCTTTCGGTTGTACCGTGAAAACTACACAAGAAAGTTCTCGAGGGAGTAATGTAACCTTGATATATATAGTCGATTATTATTGAATTCAGACCCATTATCATTGTGTAGCGTGAAACAAAAAAAAAATAAACCCAGATCATTTTGCCGTGAAACAATCAAAATGTTTTTTTTTTTTTTTTTTACATTTTTTTTCATTTTTTTTTGCACTACAACAAACAGGCCAGGAGGCCTAATAACAGTGGTGAATTACATCACAGAGCATCCAGGCTTGAGAAAAATCACATTTTTATTTTTTGTGTTCTCACCGGGAATCGAACCCGGAACCTTCCGTGCGTGAGTCAAGCGTGAGCCTTGACCACTACACCACGGAGGCCGCCAGTCGTTACTACCAGCTGACCCAAATATGGAATTTAATATTTCAGATACGGATCAAGAATTATCCATTAATGAATAATCAAATTTAAAATATGTTTATGCATTTTAAATATAACTCTGTGCCTGAAACATTTTTTTGATACTGAAATTTGTTATTAAAAATAAATTTTGTGTTTTTTAAGTTCACGAATTTTTTTTTCACTTTTTGGTGAGAAAAGTATTTTAAATTTACAAAGGGCAAAACTTTACAGTAAAATTTATGATTTAAAGTCAAAATGCAGTGTAAAATTATTTTGACCGCCTTAATCATTTAAATCAACGTATGTGCGCTGTACAATAAAAAAGAATTTCTGCACGTCTTGCAGCCACAGAGCGCATGGACGATTGCGATTCTAGTTTTCCTTTCCAATTATGATATTTTTCAATTTTAACATTAGAAGCTAGATTACAGCACGTCTTGCAGCTACAGAGTGCATGAAAGGTCAACAACCTGGCCCCCATTTACATCTTGTTTTAATTTGACAGTGAAGTAAAGTGTTAATAATATTAAAATAAAAACAAAAAAAACTCGTTTTTAAAAATAAGAGTTAGATTATAACAATTCTTGCATGTACTGAGCGCATTGACTGTTGAAATTCTAGACCTCATTTAAAAAAAAAATACTCTAAGAAGAGTAGATAATTTATCAAGTGTTCATGCAAAAAATTAAACAGTAAATAAGTAAAGCACTGTTCCAGCATTATGGTTAACGAAATAAAAAAGTTATCCGAAGGGTAGCTATTGAAGATTATAGGTATCATAGCCTGACATGTGGCCAACAAGCTGCTTGCTTATTCTTGGAATTGCTGTAACCGAGGGATGGTGCGTGTTGTTCCGATAACTCGGTGTCCATTTTGGTCTGAATTGTTTCGTTCTATAATAGGTACGCAACATTCCAGTTAAATTTTATTTTTTTTACGTTAATATTAGACAAATGCGTTTGTGAGAGTGGTATTAGGATTGATTTATGATTTTGTATTTTATTATAGCGTAGGTATTTAATATAAACATCAGATTGAAAATGTTGCTAATAAACTTAAGAGACTAACGTATATACTCGTATTAAAAACAATTTGAAATATAATTAATGTACAGGAACTTCAAAAAAAATATTTTACTCCAAAAATTTTACTTAAAATAATACTCAGAGTCCCGATACAGACATCTTCTGAAGAAATATTCCATAAATCACAACTTATGACACTCAAACAATTATACGCCAAAACAATACTCACTACTCAAACTCACATGAAAGACATAACCCCCACAACATATCACATACAAATAATCACTAGATCCTTAACACATAAACAATTTAAACAAATACCAACTTATACCACTTTCAGACAAAGTGATTTTGAGTATTATTCAATTAAAATCTACAACCTACTTCCACTATCGATTAAAACAATTAATAACGAGAAAATGTTTAAAAAGGCTGTAAAAAATGGATAGTGGGGAAAGGTAGAAGTAAAATAGATTGTCTCATTCGCCCATACCAATATTGAATCAACTGCTCCACAAGTGTATAGCTTATGTTAGGTTTTTGTCATTTTCATTGTGTGTTTTGTAATATAAATAATAAAGATGTACATAAATACCTTGTTTTTAAAAGTGTCTGAATATTTGTTAATTACATTTGTTTTTTAAGTTAGTCTTCATTGTTTATTCTCAAACGTAATTTCAAAAAAGTATATTGTTAAGTGTCCTCGGCACGGGAAACCCCAGCGAGGTCACATCATTTTTAGAATTAATCATAATATGTAAGCGAAAAATGTGAATAAATAAATAAAATAAAATAAATATAACGTATTTAACAAAAAAACATAGGTTCACTTTCAGCAGCACTGTTGTAATTCATTATGGGGGTAGTGTTCCAGATAGTTAAATTTAGGTACTTCATTGAGGTAGGCGCCGCAACAGTGACGTACCGCTGGAGTTAAATGTATCCATTACTTCACTATAGAGTGACAATGTCGTCATTATTTTGATTTATCGGATTTTTTGGTGTGCATCCATTAACAGGAGGTTGCATTGCGATAAATTCAATATAATAGCACCCCTGAACTTATTTGATGACAGCTAACTTGTAAACGCTATAAAAAATATTTAGACTTTGTAAAATAAAAGTACCATCTAAATTTTTAGATTTAAATGACATTTTTATCACAAACTAACGGTTGTAATAATTATTACTATTATACATTAATTTAATTTACTTTGTCCCCACTTAGATATTTTTAATACAAAATATTGTGACATCAAAAAAAATCTTTTTGAAACACTGTATAATAAAACATTTGTCAGTATGTAATGAGTTTATTTTATTTTCCTTTAATTATGTTTATTTAATTATTATATCAAAATTTTGAATTGTTCAACTTTATTATGAAAATCCCTCTCCTCCACTCTATTTCCTCATCCCTTAACGTTCTTAAGAGCTCTTATTTTTTTCTTCTCATGTCTTATATATTTTTTTTTTTCTTTACTGTGTAACATTTTCTCTCATTATATATGTGAAAAACTTTAACTGGATGTATGTACTATTTTTTATATTTTGTATTCTTTTATATAACTGTTGATTTTTTCCTAATAAATAAAAAAAAAAAAAAAAATTAGTTATTTATTGATTTGGCGTTCATTTTGTAGAATTCTATTCGTTAGAATTTTTTGTTTTAATACCACACTTTAAAAATAAAAAAAGTGTTCAGTAGACTCCAATCAGTGTTCGATTTTTTATATTATTTATTTATTTATTTCAACGGCTTACGCCTTTGACAAAGTATAAAATAATATTGAAAAACAAATATAATTAAACAAAACACCTGTACACGAGTAAAGAAAATATAGATCACGATCTGCAGAACTGGGAAACGAAAAAAAAGAAGCCATTATACATTGCTGTCGGTGTAGGCAACAATGAACCACGCGGGTAGCTGGAGGCGGAGGGGGGGGAGGGGGGGAACTACCGCCTGATGCAGTAAAACCTTATTGGACATGATATGGAAATTAGATGAATTTAATAGAAAATATTTATTCGGTTCCATTACACAATATCGGTCACAAATAATACCGGTGACGAAATAACATGGTTTCGCCTATTATTCGATTATTTCACCGTAAATAGAAAGCAAACGATTCTTGGAAGTACCGCACCGCAACCCGAGAGGGTGACTTTGCGCCATAATAAGCAATGATCGTGAATATTGAAAAATCCTATCCAATGGTATCAAGAATACATAATTATTTTTTAAAGAAATATGTGCGTTCTTATAATTTACCCAAATATTTCAATTTGGGGGCCATTTTCAACGAGTTGTAAATAACTCACTATTAGAAAATAGAAATCAAATTGGGGTAGAGTGTGATTCGAACCATGGACCTTTGATCCATGTGTCCGAGACACTAGCCACGGGACCACAACCCGATAAAATACAAATATCAAAATAGAAAAAATGTACGTATTTCACATTTATTGAGTAAAAACTAAAAAAATATAGCCTGAAAAATAAACAGAAAAGTTAGAAATATGAAACAAAGCATCTTATGTGGTGGGGATGATACTTTGAGTCGAATTACAAAATCAAGCAAAAATCATGTAAATTATGTTTTGGCGAAATGTATATTTCGTGTCGAAGCATTTTCTAAACACTATGAAAAGAGAAAAAGACACATTACCATAGATAACTAACAACCTCAGGGTAGCCAGGGTTAAAAAAACGCTTTTGCTAATATTTATGACACAGATTGAACAAAGTGTTTTTTTTTATTCTTTATTTGAATAACTAATAAAATTATCATGTAAAAAGAACAAAATAAATTATGAAAAGGGCCGATTTCGGGTTTTCACCAGTTCTAAAGTGTTAAAATATATTCTAAAACATAAATAGTAACTTTAACACAAATATATATGTATATATATTTTATATTTTTCAAAAACAAACGCCTCACGTCATTATAATTATTTGTAAATAAAGCTATGTTAAGAATAAAAAAAAAATTAAAAAAGTTGTACATGCAGTATATGGAAGATATATTTTTAGACATCATTATCCAAAAACAATACTGGCGTCATTATTTTAAACAAGACAATGTCTGCCGACAATGTGGCTTGCGAGGGTAAACGCACCTCACAAGTCTTTGACCTGAAAAACGAGCCCCTATCGCATATTTTTATCATTTATCACTTAACTTGTGGAATATGGAATGCAAGAGAACACAAAATTATGGAGGTTATTTATTACGAATTGGAGGTTAAATTAATAATGCAAGTTTAAATATTGTAGGTGCTTGATATAGTAATAGGCACTGAGATTGATTATCTAACTGCATTTAACTAAAACTTTAAACTATAACTTACATTAAAAAAAGTATTTAAAAAATATCACCAACGATAATTTTTACTGATTTTCTCAGTGTTGAAAATAGCTTATATAAAATCATAACCACTCTGCTCTGATAAAAAAATACATTCTGCGTGATATTAAAAATATGTTATACGTGGTTTTTCAGGGCCAGACCGCAAAACTTTTAAGGAACATTCCTCACAGTAAGCTTAAAAAAATCCTAATATTTGGTTCCAAAAAGTCATAATTTAAAAAAATATATATGATCTCAAAATTTAGTCAATCTTTAATTGCTCGAACAATGATCCCTTCCGCAAACCCTTACCCCTTCCCTACAAAAAATGAGGTAAAAACTGCGAAAAAAATAAGTCTGAAAGGTGCACAAAATACCTGAGAGTAATCATTGACAGTCGACTTAAATGGACCAATCATCTTGAAATGATTGTTAATTAACTGAGATATTTAACCTATCTTCAAACGTTCAAACGACTTAGTATTTACGTCCAGCTAAATATAATTAAAATGGTATATTGTGCACTTGTACAGTCATTGCTTTCCTATGGAAAAATTGGATGGGGAGAAACTTACAACAGCCATATTAATCTATTAGAAACTGTTCAAAAATTTATATTAAAAATAATGCTTGACAAAAATCGCACTTTTCCCTCTTTCCAATTGTTCCAAGAAGCTTAACTTTTCGACATAAGATAAATATATTGTTTTCAATGTTTGAAATATATATTGACGAACCAAAATCAAAGTCGAAGAAGGATTCGTGTGTTTGAAATACCACATTGTAAAACGAGGCTCGCACAGAGACATGCGTATTTTATAGGCCCAAAAATTTTTAATTCTTTTTTTACTGAAATTTCATTGATTCTAAACATTCAAAATTTTTCTTCTTTTAAAAAACACGCTCTATCCTGGATTTAAACTAAAGAAATGACTTCTTTTTTTTCTATGATATATTTTGTTGCCCTTTAATAATAAGGAGTATTTTAATGTTTTTTTTTATATTCTTTATTTCCTTTTTTAATTCCTCAAAAAAAATAACCATACAACATTTTATAGAATATGTTATTTTGTCTTTCTTATGTCACACAAAAGTAATATAACGTCTATTTATTATAGGAGCAAAAATTCATTAACATTTTCTTTTATATCCACAAACAGGCCTTGCCTTTGTGAAACTTTTTTGTTTACTATTAATATGTATTTCATTGCTATTATCCTTTATTTTTTTTATACTCTGTTTAACCTCTTATGTTTATTGTAAAAAATCAATTTAAAAAAATTTAAAAACGTATTTGACGAACGAAGCGATACGCACCAGACGCGAACAAGGGAAGCGGCTGGGTAGGAGAGATGTAAGGGTTTGTGGAGGGACTGTTTGTCTGAAAAATTAAGGATTTACTGCGTTTAAGGATTTTAATTTTTTTTTTTTTTAATATTGCCTTATTCGAAAAATTTGGTAAGAATTTTTTTAAAGCTTACCATGAGAAAAGCTCCTCTGATATTTCGCGGTCTGGCCCTGAAAAGCCGTGTATATGGCTAACATTTGAGCGCCTCATATTGAGCGGTATCCAAATCACCCGCACGTGTGATGTTCTTCGATTTTGCGTAGTTTTCGAGTTATGATTTTTTTCTTGTACTATCACGTATAAAATCATCAGTTTTGTAAGATTAATGAAAGCTACAAAAGTTTTAACATAAAATGCAGCATTTATGTTTGAGCGAGTCAGACTTGAACCTTAAACTTCAAATTGAAAATCTAAAACGGCAATTTCTTAGTTTTTGAGTAATTTAAAGTTTTTGAAAAACTGCGCGAGAGTCGAAGTTTTTGTAATGATACAAAAAAAGTACTTAATTGACTATTTTTCGCTGAAATCAGCCTTCAAAGATACTGAGGTGGAAAATTCCTCACGATAATTATGATAGAAAGTGTGTAAACTAACAAAAAATAATTGTTAGAGATAAAATGGCGACACGAGGTAGCAGTAAACACAAGGTAAAAATGACTGAGGAAATTTCATAAGCTCTCAACTCGAAAAGTACGCAAAATTGCGGAAGATTCATGGAGGTGATTTGGATACCTCTTAATATGAGGCACCAACATTTCCCCTTGGACGTCACTTCTCCGGCCACTCTGTATAACAAGACTAGGTGTTTTGTGCTATAATTGGCCTCTTGGTCTGTTGCGGTGCAAAAAAAATCGCAGGAAAAAAAACAAGGAACGTACAAGGTTTCAAAATTATACAATGAGTTACCTGACGAAATGAAAATAGGCTTGAAATATTTATACGCAATTTGAAAAAAATCTTTTTACGATAAATTTTGGTAGAAAAGGTAGATATTGTTAATAAAACTTTATGGTATTTTTGAAAATTTTATCAAATTACTTAATAAAGTATAAATAAAAATATAAATCAACAACTCTGGATATTTTTTAACATCGACTTTTCCTATTCCGTCTGTTAATTTTTGTGAAATAAACGACCTGAAAGTTTTATTGACGTGGGTGAGATTCATCTGACTGAATTATTTCATCTACTACGCGACGCCTTTCTTATACCTCCTTAGGGAGTGAGCTTGTCTACAAACATTTAGACACACTTAAATTATTGTAAAAAATATAATATTTTAATTCTTGCCAAAGTTGTACAATTTCAGTGCTATAAATTATTTGACATTTTAAATCAGTGCACACATAAATATGATATAATATTGTTGTGTCTGCTTTAATAATAACATTTTATTATCTATTTATTTATTATAATAACTAACCGCCGTAGCCGATTTGTACAAAATTAAAGTTAAATACAAAGTTGTATACATACATATTGTATATACACACACACGTGCATATGCGCATATATGCATCCACATAATACATATACATACATTTACGCATAATTTATGTATCAATTACGCATAGCATATTTAGGATATTTGTAGCAATTACTGTGTGTATGATTGTTATATTTTAAAAATATTTAAAAAATCAATGGTTCACAAAAAAAATATTTTATTCATATATCTCTAAAACAAAATATTTATTTATTTATTAAACGGCACAAGTGCCCTTTAAATTGTAAAATATACAAAATAATGAGTTACAAAGATATCCAAAAAATTAAAAACATTATTAAAACATAGGTATAAAAAGAAAATGAAAAATAACAAGAAATGTATTTAAAAAAGATATATAAAAAATATTAAATGAACAAACACCAGATCATAAGCATAAGTAGCTTTTGCAAATTGCAGTTTTTTTTTTATGAACGTTTTTTTGCCTTTCATTGTATATATTGATTATTTTAGATTTCTTGTTTCACAAGAAACGTTACGGTTAATAATTGTACATTATCAGGTAAGTTTGTAGGGTTTTATTAGTTTTTTTTTTTATTTCTGCTGAGTCGTTTTGATATTTTGAGGTAAGTTATTGTATATGTCTAGTCCATTGTTCGTAAGTCGGGATTGGCCTGTTCTTATTTTAGCCCTTTGTAAGTATTGTGATCTTCTCGTGTTGTGATGTCAGTTATTTTTTCATCAAGATGTCATCATCTTTGATGTGTCCTTGTGTTATTTTTTTAAAATGTATATATCAACCCTTACGGATTATTACATTTATTTTACAAAAAACGATACATTTTTTTTTATTTATACTCTGTTCTTGATAATTATATATTTTACGCCTTTTTAAAAGTTTGTCTGAGTCTTTTGTTTAGTTTTGTCTGGTAGTTTATTGTGAAATTTCAGTCCCTGATTTATTGGTATCGATTGTCCTTGTCTTGTTTTGGAATGTTGTATGTGGTATTGTTCTGATATTCTTGTATTATATTTTTATTTTATTTTTTATTTTATGCACAAAATACACAATTTTATCATGAACACAATTATATGTTTTTTACGTCCCAACTTGTTGGAAAATTTCGTGTTAAGTCGGGACTCTTCGATATGTAAATCAAAAATATTTACTAACATATTAAAACAAATTAATCAAAACAATATTTTGTGTTTTAAATTTTGTATTTAAAATAATCAATACAATGTACAAAATAATAATAGAAAAATATAAATAGTAAATATTATAATAGAAAAATATAAAAAATAACAATTTTTACATGTCGAAAAATGGAATGCAGAAAAGTTATATAATAATACGTATGATAACCGATATTAACATATTCAAACAATATTTAAAATAAAATACAAAATAATTGAAACAGTATACAAAATAATCAAAACAGTATACAAAATAATAATAGAAAAATATAAATGATTATTACAGTTTTTTTCAAGTTTTAGTTCTTTGTCTATAATAATATCAGCGGACCCAAAATAGATTCTTGTGGTACTCCAAAATTAACTGTTTGTATTTTGCTTTTTTTTGTTAACATATGTATACTGCTTCCGATTTGCTAAGTATGATTAAAGTAGTTTATATAAGAGTTTCTATTTTCTCATTTGTTCTGTCTAGGTGTTTTTAAGTACATATTTTGTTTTGTTGCTTTTGTAGTCTTTGTATTGTGGTTTTGTTGTTTTGTTTCCAGTTTCCCAAAAAATAAAAGATAATTGGGTTTGCTTTCCTTCTATCTTTGGTACACTAAGGTTTTCTTATAATTAATATTCTTAAATAGATATAAATGTGTATTAAAATATGAGGTGTAAAAAGACTGATAAGACAAGATTTTCAAATAACTTCCGTATTGAAGGTAGGATACAGATTGGTCTGCAATTTGTTATATCATTATTATCGCCCTTTTGAACATCGGAATCCGGTAGTTAGATTACCATTCATTTGGGAAATAGACTGAGAATAACGAATCATTAAAAATATTTTAATCGGTTCAGCTATTACAGGTAAATAAGTTATGTTACTCTTGACGAGAATCGAATCCATTACACCACGATACAGAAAAATTTACTTTGTAATGCTTGCAAATCAATTTGTTCAGAAAATTATTACTTTACGCACTAAAGAGCAAGAAAAATGGTATAATTTGATAGTTGGATAGGTCATGTAGTAAACAAACGGTTACCCGCTGTAACAGGTATTTGTTTCAGATGATGTTTAAATATTTTACTTAAGCTAATTATATTAAGAAGGGGGGTTTAAATGTATAAAGCACATTTTTAAACTTCTCCTCAAGCCCTTCTCTATGCCCTTTTCCCTTAAAATACACACGCATTTATTTATTTACGTAACTACACACACGCATATATGTACTCTCTCATACGCACATACACACCAATAAACATAAACGTCGCACATATGTAAACTAAATGCTTTCAATTGGCTCTAGTAATGTTAGCATATTTCAACTTATTGCTGACTAAATAGCGGTAAAAACCTCAAATAAATTATTGATTGGATCGGCATTAACTTTGTGAAATGACATAATCAAAATACGTAAGTAATAAAAACTTTGTTTTTTGCCAACTTGAGCGGTCTTAAAACTAAGTTTTTATTAATCGTTTATTTTAATCCCAAATAAAATAATATAAAAATAAACCGTAAATCGAAACTTTGTCGTTTTACCCACCGAGAATCCACGCTTAAATAGCAGCGACAATTTAAAATCTCTATGGATTTACCCAGTTCAGGTTGCCTTTATTCTTTTAATTAAGCGTTGAATGTCTATTTGAATTAAATCTGAAAAATACTGCTAGTTTTATTTTATTGGTGCTATGTTGCAATTTAAGGCAAACCTTTATATCTATTGCAGTAAAATATAAATGTTTAATCATCAATATTTTGCGTATAATAAACAATGAGATGAACTCTCCGGGTAGCCAGGATAAATATTTTTGACTCAATGGCTGCCCTCAGTTAGAAACCCTGAAAAGGGATTTCGTACTAGATACACTTCTGTCGGCGTACCAATATAGTGCCCTGTGCACCATTAGATGGGGAAAGAAAATCATCTAACAGCATTCTAACACCAATTAACGGTGTCATAACAAGGAGCTCTATCGTCCCAAATTCTACCTCAATCCCAAGAAAATCTTCCATTCCAACGTGATGGTTTCAGATTGAAGCTAAGCCGAGTCGTCCATTCTATTTCGCAAAACCAGTTAAAAAAACACATGGATGCATTTTTGAAAGAAGAAATATGCATAAAAAAATATCAACATAAATCCAGCGACCAGCGAAGCCTGTCAGTCTTTAAATAATAATTGATTATTTATTGAAATATATATTATCAAAATTTATACGAACACAGAACACGAATTATATCATACCTAAAACCCGTACAATTTTTGCTAAGAAACATATCTTCTTTATCGCACCGTAAGTATTTAATGTTTCGGAAGAGCGTATTAACTTTTTAAGGACAAAAACTATTTTCAAGAGAGGAGTTACGGACTGGATTTTCCTGAGTGGAAAACTCCTTGATTTATACAATAAAGACGTTACAACAGATTTTTTTTTACAATATATATTTTTTTTGTAAAACAGAGTATTAAAAAAATTAAGGATAATTACAAAGCAATTAAATAATTATAAATAATAAAAAAAGTAAACAAAAAATCCCACAAAGGCATGGTCTGTTTGTGGGTATACAAGGAAATATGAATGAATTTTTGCACCTATAATAAATAGACAGTTATAATTTTGTTTATTAGTTTTCATTCTTTTATTAATTATTATATATATGTACGCGTATGTAAGTGCATTTGTGTATGCGTATATGTTCATTTGTGTATACGTATATGTTCATGTATGTATGTATATGTATATGTATATGTGTGTATGTATATATATATATATATATACACACGTTCATGTGGGTATATGTATGTATGTAAATGTATATATATATATATGATAAACAAAGTACAACAGGGATGGAGAATACCTTAAAGCGGGCAATATGGAAGTCTAGGCATTTACAGGGCTCATAACCTGACAGTGGCTGTTTTTAGTGGCCACTTTACACACTGTGTAACATTCACCATTCTGCCTATGTTTGAACTTCCATATTTCTTAAATTCGTCCATTTGTTAATTTTAGTGAAGTTAAAGAGCTGAAACCTTTATTTTTGCGAAGAAATTCTTCTGACTGAATTATTTCACATACTAGGCAACTCCTAAATTAAAAAAAAAAAAAACTTTTTATGTATATTAATATATGGATGTGTGTGTTTGTATGTTGTATGTGCACATTAACATACATTTTTTTCATTTATATTTTTTTTCATTTTTTTATATTTACTTACTATTTCTACTTCCTTTGTCTCTTCCTTTCCTATTTTCCCTCAAATTTTTGGGATCGGTAAACCATTATTTTAAGTTAATCGAGTCATGATTATAAATTTAAAAAAATATTAAAAAACTGTATTGTATTGATTGTTTTTATTTTAATAAAATATTTTCTTAAAACAATTTAAAAATACAATATTCACAAATAAACCGAAATTCGAGATCTCTAAAAGTTTTTTAAATATTAGAAAACACAATAAAAAAATAAAAAACAAACGTGTGTAGTGTTACTCCGTATCATCCTACTTGTAAAATAATATTAAAGTAATAATTATGAAATTAAAATAAAATATGAATAAAAAGTTTTTCTTTGACTACGGTCTTAAATTTTTTATCTTATTACATGATAATTCAAAAGTCAAAGTAAGTAAAAAAACACAAAAAATCTACTAAAATAAGAATAATACTAACTTAACTTATTTAAAGAACACGAAATGATTTAAACGAGAAGTTTAAAATAAAAACATGCCATATAAATGTAAAATTAGAATCGTTTTTCCGCTCAAACACTTGCTGTTTTTATATAAACCAGATACACAAAATAAATACCTATGCTCTCATTGCAGTAACCTGACAAAATAAAAGACTATCTCATTTAAATTGTGGAGTCGCTCAACTGCCGACATTAGGCAAGCCGTGGCCGGCACAAAAACCACTCGGCCAAGAAATGACGTGGTGAAATATATAAATATCTGCAACACTATGGAAATCTGCATGCTCGCTGCTCTTTACCTGTTATCTGTCACCTCTTACCTGCTCCTCGCTGCCTGTTACTCGCGCAACTCGAATGGAAATCATCGTCGTTGTTTCGTCATATCATCCATTGCCAACTCTTTTACTTAGCGAGGTACTGTATGCTATTACCGACTTACTCGTGTTATATAAGTTATTAATTATTAAGGCGCACCGCGTACCTGTTGGTATAAACGATAAGCCAACTGTGTAATGTAAAAATTGATATCATTTCATTTTGTCCAAAGTTGATGTATTTGAATAAAGGCACGGAAATGGACTATTGGTGCTGTTGACGAGTACATTTACCTCGAGCACAAAATTAAATTAGGAAAACTAAATTAAACTGCGGAACTGCCTAGACTAATCGGATTAAGTTAGATGGCTTTTGGAAAGCTGAAACACGTTTTCAGAAATGAGGAAATTCTAACAATCTGAAGGCCAAAGTCTACAACTCTTGGGTTCTGTCAGTGACAACATACGGTCTTGAAACCATGTCACTCGCTGCCAGAAGCCTTCACAAAATTAATTGCACTCAGCGCTCTATGGAAAGATAAATGTTTGGTGACTCCTTAAGAGACCGACTGAGAAATGAGGAGGTAAGACGTCATACAAGGACCGATATTGCAGAAAGAGTGGGATGACAAAAAACGAAAGTGGGTGGGTCATGTGGCGAGACTTATTTGATAGGTGGACCCCCAAAACACTAAATTGGAGACCCTATGAAAAAAAGGAAGTAGGGAGACTAAATATGAGATGGACTGACGACATCGTTAAACTTGTAGGACATGGATAGAAACAGAGTGCTCTAGATAGAAAAGCATGGAAAAATTTGGAAGCGGCCAATATCCAACAGTGAAGAAAACGGGCTGATAAGAATAAGAAAAAAGAACGAATGATCTGTCACGCTTCAAAGTGAAACACTCATTCGACTAAACTTGGAAAGGCCGAGGGAAGCGCATAACTATCTGAGCTGGCGTCAACACACTATTTTGTACAGTAACATAAAAAAGAGTGTGAAAGAGGACCAGAACCCTAGACGGTCGTTTTTGAGTCGATGGATATATTTTGGTAAAAATTCTGAAGGCTAATCGAGTGGAGATAAGTTCTTGCACTGAAACCTGAAGCGTAAGACTGACAACTATTCAATTCATTAACCTTTCTAAGTATTAATCTTAGAATGCAATGTGTTACAAACAATAATTTAATAAAAAATGAGTAAAATACAAAAACTAGTTAATAAAAAAACAGGAAAAATAATAATTTTGAAAGCAGAAGCAAAATCTTATTGTATTGCCACCAATGCCTGTAGATAAAATTGAAGAAAAAGGACATTTTATATATCTATCAATATAAATATATAAAAATGAATGGATGTATGTTTGTCATTTTCATGCGATTTTTCGCAAAATAATCTAATTTACGTGAATTAGGTTTGTAAATAAATAAAAGTTGTTTATCAAATTTCCAGGATTGCATTTGACTAAAATGCATATTCCGAAAAAATCGGAAAATGTATTTTTTTTTGTACAGTAAAAAAGTTTGTATTTTAACGTTTACAAACATGAATTATTTTGAATAAATACTGAATTGACTCATTTCCCTACAATTTCTTAATTTTTACATATTGACTTATTTTTAATGGATTTTTAGTAAAACTTAAATAATTTTAACTGACATTTGACACATTTTTGAAAAACGGATTTTTACACAAAATACACTTGGTTAGTAGCGCAGAGTTTGATATTTGAAAAAAGAGTTCTATATTTGAAAATTAATTATTTTATGTTTTGTAATTAAAGTACTTAATAAACACCTAAATAAAACAGTTCTTACAGCCCGTAAAACGAGTGATTTGTGATGATATTTTATTGAATTTTTATTTAAACTATTGTGTAATTATATATAACATCCCCTCATACCAGCACTTTTGCTGATTGGGAATATTTCGTACAAATAAAATATGTAAAAAATGTAATATGTAAAGTTTAAAAACCTTGTGTTTTGTCATAAATAAAAAAAAACATAAAAAAAACCATAAGTAAGTACCTAGGTACCTAATTAAATTCAATATTTGAGTGTTATTTTTTTTAGTTTTAGAATTCAATAATGAACAAGGACCTAGGTACCTATTTATCAATGAAAATACTTTTAACCTTTATCCGGACAGTTTTTGCACTCTTTCACGAAACAGGAATTTTTATTTTATTATTATTTATTTATTTATTAACGAACTTATACGGCCTATTCTATCAATAGCAAACACATTTTCTCACACTGAATACAGGTACAAATGAAATAAAATACAATAAAATAAAATTAAAGCTAGGACAAAATATAAATTATAACTACCTCAAGACAAAATCTGATCAATCTTAGTTCTTTCTTTTCTTTTCTTTTAGTTTCGAATTAAATGTCACGGTCACGAAAAAACCTGGTCGGCGGTTAAAAAATTACTAAATACGCGTTGAGCATGGATTAAGTGTCATAATTTTAGAATACTTAAGGTAAAACGCGATCTTACTTTTCTTCGTTTCTTCATATTTTTTCCATGGATTATGGCACTAGAGTGATTTTTGCACGATTTTAATTAAAGCACGACGAAGACTCTTAGCCAATCACATGAGGAGATAAAACAAAAACCGAATCCTTATTACGAGTACGAATATATAAATAGCTTAAATAAGTCCAAAATAAGTAACGTGTGTCCTTATTAACGAAAAAACGTTTGTTCAACCAGCCAATGTTCAGTAGGACAACGTTTGTCGAGTCCGCTTGTTTTTGATAAATTACATTTGCGTAAATAAAAAAAACATTTATTAAAATTTCAATGTGCATTGGTAATAGGACACTCTTTGGATGGAAAATATAAAAGTGTAACATTTTACCAGTAATGACAATATAAACATTGGCGTAGATGATAGCATGACAGCATGACAGGAGAATCTGACGTTTGGAAATTCCATTCCAAAACTAACCAAACCGCAATAACTCTCAATTATTGCAATACAGTATTTTTTGCCCAATAATCACTTGGCGAAATTCGATAAATAAACTACTCGGCGAAAGTAAACCGTTTGCCTCGTGGTCTCATGTTCAGGGCGTTTGTCTACCACGCAAGTCTCGGGTTCGGTACCTGACTTGGTTGACACGAAGAAACGCTGGCTGGGGTGAAGTAAACCGGCTGACAAAATGGCCAAACTTTTGCAATATCGATGTTATTTGTATATTCATTTATTAGTTTTTTTTTCACATCAATAACAAATAATAAAAGGAATTTGACCGCATTGGGGTTACCTGTGCTATGAATATTTAACAATATAATTTTTCATATTTTTTTACACGTGAGAATATACAAAAAAGACTAAATAATATACAGAGCGAAATTTCAAAATTTTAAGACAGTTTTATACAAAATGTATTTATTTATTTTATTTATTTATTTAAATGCCTTTTAGGCTTTTACATGTTTTTACATACATATATTTAAATAAAGACAGACATTATTACAGACTTTCGTATTTAAATTTTTAACTGTAAACTTTTTGCCAAATTATTTTTACTTTTTTAAATATTTTATATTCTTATTAACTGTCATTTTTTCTAAATAAATAAAAATCAAATTAAATAAATAAACAATTTTATTATTTGTAATTAAAATGGATATTTCGTACACTAGGTACAAGCAAAAAAGGATTTGTAATTATACTGATTACAGAAATGTAACATCAGCTATAATTTCTTATTAATATAAGCAATAATTTTTACTTTACCATAAAAATGTCAGTTAACTCATTTTACTAGCAATAGCCCATTTCGCATGTATCGTGCCAGTCCACCCGGCCTAGTAAAACTATGGTCGGTGGATGCTTATTTATTTTCATTTAGTTATTCATTAAAAATTTGAGTCGTTAACATATTCACTAACTTATTAAGGATTTTTAGGCTGTGCTCGTGCTAGGCCATAATAATTACAATCAAAACCACACATAAAAATTATGTATATTATAGTAATATTTTATGAAATAGAATCACAATCCATAAAAACAAAGTATAAATAATAAAATTCCAAAGAAGATAACATTAAAGAAATCATCAGATGTAAATATTAAAATATAAATAATACAAATTTAGTTACATACATAATTAAATATACAAAATAAAAGTATCATTGAACCAAATTGGTAATAATATAAAAACATCATTGAAATAATAATTGAGATATAGTTTCTATAAACTATACTATAGCAAGAAATGAGAGTAATAAAGAAAAAACACCAAATAACTGTGAGTACTAAATTAAATAATACACAAATAAGTAATGAAAAAACATTAAGATATCAATAAAAGTATGGAAAGAAAGCAGATTAGTAAATTTTTACTAGTCTCTATCTGGGGTGGCAATTATAATTTTCGTGGATATTATTTGACTGAATTGTTGATCAGTGTTACTTTTTGCGGGGAAATAAAAGATGCGTTGCGCGGAGATGGAAAATGCGGAAAAGAACAGTATGCGGCCAAACAATCTTTAGCAGACAAAAATCCTACCTTTAGGAAGACAGGAAAGAGAATCGGGGACAGAAATCCGGATGATATCTCCAAGTCCTGGCTTTCGGGTAGTTTTATCCTTTTTTGGTGAACACGGCACTTTCACTATGGTTTTTTTTAATATTTTTATAATAAACAATAATAAAACAGAGTATAAAAAAAATTAAGCATAATTACATAGGAATGAAATACATATTAATAGGAAAATAGTGAACAAAAAATCCCACAAAGGCATGGCCTGTTCGTGGGTATACAGAAAAATGTCATTAAATTTTTGCTCCCATAATAAATAATAGTTATAATATTTTTGTGTAACATAAGAAAGAAAAAATAAAATATTCTGTAAGAGATAACGTGTTATATTTTTTTATAGTTATTAAAAAAGGAAATAAAAAATATTTTAAAAAACACGAAAATATATTTCTTATTATTAAAGGGCAACAAAATTATTAGTTATTTGCAAAATATAAATATGGTTGTGGCGGAGCGGCGGCGGCGGTCAGAAAATGAAATGGAGTTCAGATGCGGGCAGATGATTATAGGACGAGTAGATGCGGGCAGATAAAATTAAACATGCGATAGTCGGCAAAAATTAGAAGAAAAAAAAGGTGTGTTGTTGATGTTAGTTGCTATGGATATGGAAAATTGTTCCCATAGCAACCGTAGCTACCCATGGCCATAGAGACAAGGAGAATAACAAACATTGAACGTTGAGACATCACAGGATGCGTAAGATGGGTGGAGCTTCGTCCACTGGCAGTCCATCGAGCCATAAACCACTCAATCTCATCAACCACTAGCGCAACTATTATCTTTAAAAAGACTGACAACGTTTTCCAGGGACGAGGCTAACTTTCAATGTTTGTTTTTGTCCTCGTCTCTATGGCCATGGGTAGCTACGGTTGAAATGGGAACAATTTTCCCTATCCATAGCGACTAACATTAACAACACACATTTTTCGGAAAGAAAAACATATTTTTTACGAATTAATTTCAATTTATACCTATATTTATACGTTTACTAGGACCCAGTCAGCTCAGTAAACTGCAGTTTTTAGGTTGAGAATAATAAGCAACATATCTACTACATAAAAATCGTAAACAATTCAATTCAGTCGATTTCTAGTTTTGTCAAAGTGGAGTATTTATTTCATCATTTCAAGTGAAGAATTCGGGTCGCAGTCCCGTGGTTAGGGTTTGCGGACTCACGGATCAGAGGTCCGAGGTTCGAACCGCTCGATTTTTATTTTCTAATAGTGAGTTATTTACAACTCGTTAAAATTGCTACCAAAATTAGAATATTTGGGTAAATTATACGAAAGCTAATATTCCTTTTGATAAAAAAATAAATAAAAGGAGGTTCACCGCAATATTTCGTTGTCTCTGGACTGGTCACTAAAGCGCGAGACTGATCATCTTGCCTTCGTGTATCAGATGATCGAATTATGCTTCATTTGGAGTCTCGATTCAGTGCTCTATGCACCACTGGAAAAGGAAATTACGATGACGGTTATTTTGAACCAATATGAACCAATTTGCGGTCAAATATTTCAACAAATGTTACTAAATATTTAAGTTAGTGGTTATATAAAAATATTTACTAATATTTATTGAAATATTATTAAAGTTAATATGGAGAAAGTCAATTTTAAAATAATTTTATTTATCTGCGAATTTAAACTGTTTGTTTGAAACGTTGTTTAATATACATATGTATTATATTTTTATATTGTCTTTAAAAAATGTGGGATTGAGAACATCGGGACATATTCAAACTGCCTTACTTTAAACAATGCTACATACTACACACCTTTGGCTCTCACATGTGGGAAATACAACATATACAGTCGAAATAACCAAATTAACATATTTCATGATACTCTCATCAAATAATGTTTTAAGAATAATTTTTTTTTAAAGTATATAAAAATATAAATATAATAAGAATGATCTTTAAGACTACTAACCATTGTCGACAAATAACAAAATCAGTTAGTCCGAACGTACTCCGACACATCCCGACCGCAAACTTCGGCTGAGAAGTTTCAAACAATTTTTGTCCGAAACCGAAATTTCGTTCGGTCACTAGTAAATAATGTCACATAGAATATATAGAGATAGATACACAGTAAAGATAGACGTTTTGGTTATTAACAAAACGGTTTTTAAACAACAGCTTAGAGCAGAGTAGATAAAAAAATTGGTACAAGTAACTGCTGAAATAGTTTCACAAAAATTAATCAAAAACTCTTGGCCACTGACCCTCCCCAAAACAAATTGAGAGTCAATAATATCCGGACTAGTTAACATTTAACAGTAACAGTTATTTTTATGTTTTAGAGGAAGAATAACAGTTTCTTTTTTATTACTACCTCTACTAGTACATGAATTTTTTTACAGAGTTATTTAATGCAACAATTGAAATTTAAATAATTCTCTAGCTTGAAATTTATTGCAACAAAGAGGTAAAATATTTTTCAAGAAAGGAATATATAAGTCGACGCATTTAAATAGTGAATGACCTTTCGTTGAGTGGTTTAAGCTATTAATTTGCACGCTGCGTAATGTTCTCTATTCTGTCATTGTTTGATCATCCACATATCCCCAACTCTTTTTTGAAAACTGTTTTGGCTGGTTTTTTTTTCAAAAAGGATGGAAGACTGGAGCAAATATGGATACAATCAGATGATGCATAGGGCACTGCATTCTTACAGCAAATGCGATGTAAATTGATCATCTGGGACACGAAGGTAATAATGGTCAGTTAAAGAAAGATATCGTTTTATTTTTAAAAGTAACAATACTAGTAACCGTTACAGAAATTAAGCTGTTTTGTGAAGATGTTTATTAAATAACATATAAATATATTTTTAAAAGTTTTTACTATGTTTTTACTACATTTATTACTTTGGTTTTATTATGTTTTTGCTTCGTTTTTTTAAAATACATTTTAACTTCATTTAACTTAATTTTTTACTTTGTTTTTCACTTTGTCCTCTATCTTTATAACTATTTCTATATATTGTTTACTGTTTTTTATATTTTTTGACTGTCTTAAAACGGGGTAAATAACCCTAGTTAGACAGTCAAAGCAACTTTGTATAAATTATAATTTTGTGTATGTAATATAATGATAATAAATAAACTTGTGCTAGAAAAATGGATGTCGAGTTGTGGTAGAGTGGGATTCGAACCTAGGACCTTTGGCCCGTGAGTCCACAATACTACCACGGGACTACAACCCGCTTTAATTAAGTTTTGACACTCCGTTCTGACACTCTTTCTTAAAACAACAACAAAATCGGTTCGGTTTCGATTTTAGTCAGTCCAACGTGCAATTGGCGTTTTCGCAAAGTATCTGGGAGGCATTAGCGAGAGAGTAACAGAAAATACCTAAATACTTATCCATAAAAATTGCCTGCCATGCATATCCTCCGAAATACAAATAAAAAGACATTTTTATATGAAGGCTTATTTACATAAATTACAGTTGTAGCTTTGTTTGCGATTTATGTTATTTGAGCTTTTTATATTCTCTTGTTGGAAAATAATTTCAGGCTTGCAGTGAATGTATTTTGTTTATCTAGTGGAAATATTTTATGTGCTGTAATGAACGGTGTCACTTAACTCTAAGCTCATAAAAAATATGTGCAAGAAAGAAAAATATGTTCCATAGAAAAATATTTAAACGTTACTTTTCTAAATTTCTCATTTAAAAAACAATTCAGGCATTTTTAATGTTTTTGAAGCATCTTTGTAATCAATCAGAAATATAAAAAAAAACGTCGAAAGGTTGATAATTACTATGTACGATAGATGCAAAAATGTTGAGATCCGTACATTATGTAAGGCTGAGATAAGCATTATCGACAAAATCAAGAAATGAGCTCTGCGCTGGTTTGGACACGTAGAGCGAATCGACAGCAAGAGAGCAGCCAAGAATATTTACAATGCGAATTTTAATTGATGCAGAAATCAAGGAAGACCGAGAAAAACATCACATGACTAAATCCAACAAATACTTGAAGATGGACATATCAAAATTCGAAATAATCGGTTCGCATGCACGAGAAGATGTAAGAATGTAGAGGAAGCGAGATCTGTATGCAAAGATAGAGTAATGTGGCGTTCTATCCTCTCTGCTACCCTTACGGGGAAACGACGTGATGGTTTGTCAAGTTGTGGTCATTATTTATGCTTATTTAGTAAAAAAAACATTAGAGCTCTGTTTCTGATATTAAATATCAATACCCTTAAAACTCTCTTCTGTTCCCAATTTCACCCGCATCTAGAGTATTCCTCTGTTATCTTGTCTCCATATTATGATGTTCACATAAAAAATATTCAATTAGTTGAACATCGATTTTTAAGAAAGATAGGCTGGAGGTTGGGCTTATCCAGAAACCAATATACGTACAATGAGTTAGAAACTAGCTTAAATATATCTTCTCTTCAAGACCGTCGAGATAACTCCGACCTTCTAGTCCTATTTAAAATTCTTAACTCAATCTTTGATGCGCTTGAATTACTGAGCTTAGTGAAATTAAATATCCCAACAAGAAACCTCAGACAAAACTTACTGTTTCATACCGATAACCATAGATCTAACTATGGTTTCATTCCCCTATGCCCAGAATTCTTAGGTCTGCCAAAAAACATACCAGTCTTGATTACTTTGATAACAAGTTGCCTCTTTAAAACGATCGCTGAATAAAATTTAATTACAATCACCTATTTCCCACTACCACTCCCACCAAGTCTATCATATACCATAGTGTCTTTCCACTTTCCTTTATAATAATTTTAATGAATAAATATGTCCTTAAAAATGCCCATCGGACGTATGCATAAATAAATAAAAAAAAAATCTGCAGATTTGTGTTTTGGTCTATTGGAAAAAAAACAACCTGAAGCGACGATGTATCATCTTGCATGAATCTGCAATCACATATTTTTTGTTTCTTCCCATAAGAGAAACCTTATTTATATCTTTAATCTTCGCAAATTTGACCACATAACCGAGTATTGCACGCAACTACACTGGCTCAGTATCAGGCATAGAAGAAACATTTACATTCTATCACTTCTTCACAATATTTTAAATAATCCCACTTCGCCTGTTAATCTGAGAGAGCTCATCCAACCTCTTTCATAACACGGACTATCTCTTCGTTCTAGTAACGAGAGAACCCTTTTAATACCCTGTCATCGCTCTAATTTTCTTGCCTCCTCTTTCACAGTAGTAGCCGCTCGATTGTGGAATAATCAACCCACTAATGTTAGAGACGCCCCTTCTTTATTTACATTTAAGTCAAGATTGAAATGTCACTATCTAAATATTTAAATTGTTCCTTTATCATTCTTCTTTCCTTCCCATCCCCTCTCCTCTCTTCATAGTATAGTGTTATTTTTTTTATATATACCTACCTATTTATTTTTGTTAATCTTTGCTTTTAATTTTTATATAAAATTGTAAGATTCAAAATGTCCATGTACTTATAATTTTCTCAATCTGAATGGTTTGGGTAGGTAGGAAGAAATTGCCTTAAGGCAATATGCCTGCCCTTATATGTATATATATTGTATATGTATATAAAGTGTCAAATAAAATAAAATAAATAAATAAACATTTTTGCTATCTTCTTTGTCACATATCTACAGAAATCGTACTGACAGACGTCTTTTTCCACAAATATTTTTTTTTTTATAAAACCAACTTTTTTAAATAACAAAAACGGAATTCACAACAATACTGAAGAATTTCGGAGCACCGCATACCGTGTAATTTAAAATAATGCACAAAACTATGGGCAGCAACTAACAAAAGGTTTGATTTATGGTGCAGATAGCTGCTATCTCCGATCAACTGTTGTAATTTAAATTGATTTTCATGAGAATATGTAAACAAATAACTATTTTTAATACAGCTACCGTTGTAAATGTTTGACATAAAATAATGTTGAAACATATTGAAGCTGCAAATATACGAGTATTTCACAAAAAAAAAATTACGTCTCCTTCACAATACAATGACTTGACTGTTTTTTTTTCACATAAACCGTCTTCGCGCACCGCTTTTTTTTCTTTCCCCATAAAATTAACACAGATCAACAATTCAATCAAATAATACCACACAAATCGTAAATTGCCACCCCAGTGGATTTAGAAAAAGTATTTTTTAAACGCTGAATGAGGGTGATCCTGCTGGCAGTACCTTTCTTTTGGGAATTTTTGACATTTTGTTAAAAAAAAAGTAGTTTTCAACTCGTACGCAAACGTCACGTCTTAAACTCATTTCGGCTCGACTAATCGTAAAAAAATGAAAGATTCCGCAAAGAAAACGAGACCCGCTACATATTTTTCCAAGAACTGCATCCTGCGAGCAGGTCTAGTAACGTCAAAAAACTAGAAAAAATTACTTTCTACTGGTAGGTCACAAAGTCTTGCTGGCAGGACTCTGGACGTTCTATCATTAAGAAAGACGACAGAAATTTGCTCCGAAATAAACAAATCAGCCAGAAGCTAGTTATCAAACTAAAAAACAGACTTTTCCGTGTAATGTTGACTACTATCAATAGCAAAAGAGAACATAGTATAGGAGACCGGTAATTTAACTCGACACTTTTTGATCTCGGTAGGAACGTGAGTAAATAAATTTTTAATATCGCGTTTATTTATTTTTATTTTATTCAGGAAACATACAGTACTATTACAAAGTTTTATAGTATCCTAAATTAGATTGAACTCTAATGGATCAGTTAAGTTTCCATATTATATAACATGCTAAGGTTATCAATTAACTATTTTTATTTTTTAAAGTGCAATAATACGGGAAAATTAAAATCAAGGTAAAAAAGTTATAAACATAATTTTGAAAAAGCCCTTCAGGTACCCCAGCGTCAAGTTATTTGAGGAATTCGTGATCTTAGATATAAGACAATGATATATTTTTAGATAAATAATATTTATGTAAAAATAAAGTAAATTATTCAATCAAATCCCAAAAGGAACACTCCCACACTACCAGAAGTCAAACTAGAGGATGGGTCATGGGGTATATCACAAACTCTGAATTCGGGCAAAGAAATTTCAGGTTTCTGGGCGCCAAAATATTCAATATGTTAAGATTGCAAAACCATGACCCGGATTTAATTTAACAAATTTGTAAAAAATTGGTTACTGGATTTAGGTCGAGAAAAATCGGAGAATTTACCAAAAATAAATTCCTAATAAATTAATATTGTATAACAGTTTAGTATATTAACAAGTATGTAGTAATGTTATTGTTTATTTTCGCATAAAAATGTCTGCCTTAAAACAGGTTGTACCTAGTTAGGCAGACTAGACATGATCCAGATAAATCTATTACCTTAGTGTTTATGTAGTAGATAAAGTTATTGTTATTTTTGTTAATAAACTTTGATTATTACTATTATTATTATTATTATGTTTAAAGTATTGAGTAAGCATTTGTATAAATGGAAATAGTATTAAAATATTTTTTTAAAAACTTACTAAAAGTTGTGTATGTTTTTTACTACGTATTTTGTTCTTACTACGTATTTTACTGGGTTTTTAAATATGCTCTTTACTTTTTTTTATTACGTTTATAACCGCGTGTTTTGTTTTTAATACGCATTTAACAGGGTTTTCAAAAGAGATTTCTTACTCCATTTTTAGTATGTTCTTTTATTATGTATTTTACTATATTTTCACTTTGACTTTTCACCTTGATTATCGTTCCTAAGTATTTATTACTGTTTTTTTTTGACTGGCTTAGAACAGGGAAAATAACCCTAGTTAGATTGTCAAAGCAATTTTGTATAAGTTTTTAATATTATCTTCATAATATAATAATAAAATAAATAAGTACATGTCTTTTTTTTGTCGATTGTGCGTTTCTCGGACTTGTACGGATGTACGGATCCTCGACACGTCAACTTATAGTACAGAGTTTTACCTCACAATCGCCTTAGAAACCGCATTTTAATAACATATGGCATTCAGGTTCAAGAACGTTATTAAAATGGATAAATAATGTTGTATAAAAAATGTGTATATCTCAGGTAAATTGTTGGCTAAAGAATGTAAACGCGGAATCAGAGTGATGTGCGTACTTAGTATTCACGTGTTGCAAACTGCTCAGAACTTCTAGTAGCTTGAACTTGAACTAGCTTGAAAGAGCAAACTGTATTTAGATCAGTGGTGGTATTATGGATCTTCTCTACCCCCTAGAGTGATTAATTTGAAGATTTTATTTTGTTATGCGACGATACTTTACTGGCCACATTGATGATTAAACGCAAAAGGTGTATAAAACTGCTTCAAAAGCGGAAAAAAAAATACAGTTTGGTCAATTTAACTACTCACTAGGGAATAGATAAGATTCATAATTGCACCCCAGGGGTGATATTCTAAACGCCATCGAGGCCGTAGAAAGCACTTTCATCTCGCGTATTTTGTACACCGAATAACACCGCAGATTTATGTTTGTAAAAGTTCGACGTTAATTTGCTGAGATTACCAACGATATCGACGGTGGAAAGAAAAACGTTACTAAGCGACATGTAGCGACTTTACAGAAGAGCCAAAATAATTAATTTTTTTAAACGATAAAGAATTTTGCGTTTTAATTTTTAATTTAAATTATGAAGAAATCACGGCAAACTAATACGTTTGTATGAGATTTTTTCATTATTAAAAAAAAAAAGAAAAAATTGATTGGCTCTTTTGTAAAGTTGCTACATGTCGCTTGGTACCTTTTTCCTTTCCACCGTCGCCGTCGCGTCGATGTCAAGTACCTAGTAAAAGATTAGCCGCTACCAAAATGCACTATCTCGATACTTGCACAGTGCGAAATTGTGAGATTATTTGGTTCAGTGCACTTAATGAACTAAATACTATTGAACTGGAAACGTATTCTCAGTCCGCAACATTATTCGAAGTATTTACACAAAGTATTTGGTAATTTAACTAATTCGTTACAATAAGTCCAAGTGTTCACTTAGAGGTCGTAGAAACATTTGTTTTCCTTTAATTATTGACTGGAGACGAAAACAAGGTCTAGGTTTTAAAGTAAAATAATATTATTTCATAAATACTTAATGCTATAGTGGAGACCGAGGAGGGTTGAAACAGTTGTTACATTACCTAGTATATCCCAGCCTAAAATAGACCTACCTCAATGAACTATATTTTTACGTGGTCAATTTTATACACTATATAATCTAAACAAACTAACAGGAAAAATAATCGAGGTCGATGAGAAAATTGGCCAAAACTTAAAGAAAACTCCCTGCGTTACAACTCTCCTAGTACCAAAAAACAGAGATCAAGGTAAGATGTAACATTTTGGTATTTAGGGATTTTAATGATTTTTTTCAACGAAAACAATACTATTTTAAAAAATAAGACAATTTATACAGAAAAATACGCGTGAATAAAATTTAACTGCGGTAATCAACCGTTGGTATGTAAATCAATAAAAATATGTAAGGTTTATTGTGCAGAAATTTTAAATAATAACAATAGAGTGTTTGGTACATATTGACTGGGCATTCTAAAACAAGAGCAATTAACAATTCGGTGTTCAAGTTCACTCCACAAAACATTTTAGCGATAAAATATGTAAAAAAACGAAAGTTAAAACCAGCTGTTTCAACTCTACTGGGTCCAAAAAATCAGGTCATATTCAAAATAATGGCTTCTAATCTCTAAACTAGAAGCTAACTATAAAAAAACAATATCACGCTTTGAAACTCGAATAGTTAGTACATGTTGGAAATAATGTCACGTCAGCGTTCACGTAATACGTATCGAATAACAACAATCAAAATACTGGCCAAAAACTTACTTTTGGTATTTTTTTCCGTTCAGATGTCGTATACACACAACCACTCCCTGTAGACTGCTGTTGCTGACTCCATCAAGTGGCTCGTCAAAAAAACAATAAATGCGCGATGTTGCCAGTTCGCCATCGATCATAGATTTCTCGAAATCGCCATTGTTTCAACTCTCCTCCGTTACAACTTTCCTCGGTCTCTTCTAAGTGATGTCCTATCTCTGTTGCAATCAATTTCTTTTCCCGTTCCTAGCCGTGTCACCTGAAGTCAAAATCAAATATTCTAAGACCAACTTGTGTTTTTATGCCCTAATGTTCAGAATGTGCAGATTAGTCAAATCGTCACCCAACTCTTAATTATTTGGGATAAATCTTCCGGCTTTTCGTCGGTCTGGGATAAAGATGGGTTGGCATAGGTTAACTCGAAGTTTTATGTATTAATCGTGTTTGTTTACTATTATTTTATTGCTCTTGTCTGTTTTTAAAACATAGTTTTATGTAATTTGTGATTAGTGTCTTGTAAATATCTTTTACAATTTATCTTATGAAGTATATGAAGAATGGAAACAATGCTTATTTATTAATTCATATATTTAATTGTACCCCTGTTGAACTTCCAAATATTTTTTTTTTAAATGGTAACCTGTGGGGTTGTATGGTTAAGACGCTTAACTCGCACACGGAAGTTTTCGAGTTGAATATTTGGTGAGAACACTAAATTAAATATACTTTTTTCTCAAGCCTGTGTCTTCTGTACTGTAATTCAACGCCGTGATTGGGTCTCCTGGGCTGTTTTGGTGCCAATAACCTAAAGTAAAATAAATTAAATTAAATTAAAAACAAAAAAAAAAATGAAATCACTTTGTTCCACCAATATATTAAACATTATTTCTATTATTTGTTAGATTACCAATCGGTTTTGGAACACACATGCTTCATTATTAAGGAATAATTAATTGAGAAGTCGTAAAGATCGTAAAGAAATAACTCCATTATTTTCAAAGCCATATCACTCTATCTTTGCATACAGACCTCACTTCCTCTACATTGATACATCTTCTCATGCACGCACGCCGATTATTCCTACTCTTGACATGTCCATCTTCAAGAATTTGATGGATTCGATAGTTCCATGTCTTTCTCGGTCTTCCTCGTTTTCTGCATCCATCAAAATTCACATCGTAGATCCATTTAGCCGTTCTTTCGCTGTACATCCCATTAGTTTATTCATTTCGAATTCAAACAGATGTACAGATTTAATTTTTAAACTTAGAGACAATTGAAATAAATGTAAGAAATAGTAGTATTTACCTTATTTTAATAAAATAAAGCGATGGTTTGCTACATAAAAACGATATAAAAAATAAAATGATAAGTTATTGAAATAACGTTTTCGACAAAAATCTAATAAAAGAAATAGGATCAAAACAAGGAATTGGTGGGAAAGAAATAGAAGGAAATGGATAAAGATCGGTGGAAGATGAACGAAGAAAAGTAAGGGTGTTTGATTTGATGACGAGAAATAAAGAATAAAAAAACGTCTAGTATCTGTTATTCCGAATAGAGCTTTTTGGTTCTCTTCTGTATCTATAATACGCCGTGTTAAATATATCTAGACCCTAAGCGGTTCGTCAAAATATTAAGTGAAACTGTTTGTTTGTTTAAAAAGCTTTTCTAAAAAATTCACCTTTAATCAATCAGTATCTATTTACTTATTATTCAAGAAAATTAGCAATGAGTTGTCTAATCTTTTAAATAACTATTTACAAGAAATATTTGTTATTGGTTTGCCGTTTCAATCGTAGCGATCTCAGATGGGTTCGATGTTCATTCATCAATAATTTCTAAAAACTGTAACAACCCCACACACAACCTCTATGAGCGGACTGGTAAAAAATATAAAATACACTGCGCTCTGTCTGATTCTGGGGTGCTATTCTGAACCGCTCTAGCGGCACGAGAAAACAGTTTTTCTCTTGTATTTTGTAGGTAAATACACGAGATAATATGACCGCGAGAGCTTGTATAATACCACCACTGGAATATGGTACGGCGTAAGTGTTTTAATTCATGTACTGTTCATCGATCAGCATAGAGCAAACTATGGCCTAAATTCTCCAATGACCCGCCTTTGTCGTATTGTTAACTCAAGACAGGATCTGGACTTTTTTGGTTTAAGTTTACAACGATTTAAACGAGCACTAAATAAATAGTCCAGATCTTGTCTCGATGTCCCTTATGTTTGTCAATGCTTCTTTCTTTTTTCTTTAAATGTTTTAAACTACTCTTTTCTTGTTATATTTAAACCTTATAAATTGTATACATGGACAATGTCCGTTAATAAATAAATAAATAAATAAATAAATTCATTTAAGGCGGACCAGATCAGAATTTTACAAGTCCGCGCATGCGCAAATAGAGACATTTAGTATGTGTGGTACCAATTTTTACAAACATAGCCAGGTTAATTTTTCATGTATTGTGACGGTATTAAAAAAAAATTAGCACTTAAATCGGTTGAAACAATGGTATATTAGTATGAAATATAACTCTTTAATGCTGAAATTATGGCATAAAATTTATTTTTAGTTTATTTCAAAGCGCTTAATTTAAATTTCTAAATAAGTAATTAAAAATTTTACCTATGTATGTACCTAGTTCCAAGTGCCTGCTTTTCTAATTAAAAACCTCACCGTACGCTCTTGATCTTGAGTTTTAAAAATGTTTCACTTATACGTGGCATGGTAGAATGTTTCCGGTGATAGGTTTCAGTGCTAGGAATATAGAAAAGAGCAGACTGTCTTGCAGGCCAGAAAACTTTGATAAAAAAATGGGTGTAACTTCAAACCAGTTGGAAATCAAATAAATAAAAAAATCGTTAAAAACAAAGTGGTTTTAAATAATGTAAGTAAATATTGATACAACAACCAAAGCGTTTTCATTTAAATATTAATTACATAACGAATAACCACAAAGTTAGTGCTTCAAATGTAAATTTTGTAATATTATTTCTGCTGTGATCACACCGCTATGAGTGTGATTCCATTACCCAGGGTTCGCGACGTGGATGCTAACGAGTTGGGCTAGTCAGTAGTGCTGCCGATGGAATGCAACTGGGCGTTTGTAGCATTTTATAGAATCACATCCTCCAGCAAGATGTGACTCACTGCGATCCTACTACAGTTCGAACCCCATAGCGGTGTGATCACAGCAGATAACGAGAGGATGAAATGCGAGTTCTCAAGCGAGCGCCTCAAAACCAAAACCAACAAGCTAAGGGAAGGTAATCCCGACAGAAAAATCCACCAGAAAAGGCAACGGGAAACCACTCTGGTCATCTTTTCCCAGGAATCACGTCGAGTACATCAATAAGCAGTCGTCCTGGCTGCGAAATATAAATAGATACATATGCTTTCGCTGTAGTGATCCGGGGACCCGACAAGGCACTAGAAGAACAAGAAGATTTTTTTTACACAATTTTATCATAGACACAATTATAAGTTTTTTATGTCCCGACTTGTTGGAAAATTCCGTGTTAAGTCAGGACTGCTCGATATATAAACCAAAAATATTTTTTAACATATTGAAACAATATACAAAATAATCAAAACGATGTACAAAATAATAATAGAAAAATATAAATAATACAAATTATAAAATTAAAAATATAGACAATGAAAATGTATACATGTCGAAAAATGGAATGCAGAAAGGTTATATAATAATACGTATGATAACCGATATTAACATATTAATACAATGTACAAAATAATAAAAACAATATTCAAAATAATAAAAGAAAAATTTAAAAAAAACGTGTCGAAAGATGGATTGCAGAAAAGTTATATTTTAATACGTATGACAGTGATGATATACACATATACGTATATGGATAATAATGAAGACAGCAGCGATGTTATATATTTATTCCCAAAGCAATCTCATACAGTGGTCTCTACCCCTCGATACAATCCAACTATGGTTCTTCATCTTAAATATAGACGTTGTTTTGGAGAAATTAATATGTTCATCCGAGACGTTGAACACTCTTGGAGGTATAATATGAAAAGTGTCTCCGAGAAAACATCTTGCGTGTTCTCAGTATTAAGAAGTTGAGGTTACGCAAAAACCGCGATTATCTTTTTTGTACTTGCTTTTCATGATGTGTATCACATTTTGAATTTATTTCGAATGAAATAACACAACTAGTTTCAAGTATTCTGAATTACCCATAATCAAGTGTAAATATAAGCTAAAAAAACTAAAAATAACAGTGTTTCATTTGAAATAAATTCAACATGTTTTTCCACAAAGTAAATGATGAAACAATAAATAATGTATCATATTCACAAAATTATTATTATTGTATTGTCTAGTATTTTATTTTTTTCCTATTTTATATTTTGTTTGTTTTAATTTATATTTGTTAGTTTATATCACACGTAAGTATTAATTATACTAACAATAATTTAAATTATGATATAATAATTATTACAATACCACATTATTGCAGTAAACAAAACACCCCCTTTCAAGTCAATAAGTTTTATTTAATTCTTTATGCTTTCATCCATCTCATTATACACTTTTAACCCTTACTTAATATTAAATAAAGATTTTTTTCTAAAGTTATAGCCTTTTCTTATTTCAATTTCTAGTTCCATAGTTATGTACATTTCTTTTGAATCCAATTTCACTTTATATATAAATAAAAATATATTATACAATAGTTTTATTTTTCGTTTCTATCCGGTTCAACTCTTTTCTCATTTGTTCAACTTTATTATATTTACTTTCATTGCTCTATTTTTGAGTATTTCAACTTTTTTGTGTCTTTATTTAAAAAAATATTTACTTACCAAACTTAAACAAATAACAACAAACACGGTAAACATTTTAGAAAAGGAAATATGGAAGTCTAGGAATTTACAAGGCTTATAATCTGTCATTGGCTGGTTTAAGTGGCCTTTTTAGGCATTGTGTAACATTTACCATTTTGCATGTAAATATATTAAAATAAATATTTATATATTTTCAACTCTTCCATCTGTCTATTTTAGTGAAGTCATTGTTATTATAAATCATTGGATAGAGTAGATTCAATGAAATATTTAGGTTTTTATATAAATGGGAATTTGAGATGGAATAATCAAACCGAACATGTTAAAAATAAATTTTAAAAAACATTATTTTTTTTAAACTATAAGAAATATAATCAATCTTAAAGAACTTGTAAAAGTTTATTGCGCAATAAGTCAATCAGGTTTGGAATATAGAATAATTGGATGGGGATGTGCAAGTGACACGTTGATCAAACAAATAATCATTGCACAAAAAGCTTTAGTAAAAATTATCTGAAGAGTCTCAATCAGAACTAGCTCCCTCGGTATATTTGTACATCTTAATGTCACATCTGTAAAACAACTTTATGTAAAAGTTTTTATTTTCTGCCTTCCATAACCCATTACACAAATTCAAGAGTTACTAGATACTCCACCCCGATGATGCAAAAACAACTCACTACTACTCGGTTAAAGTGTAAAATCTTCTTCCATTGTCTATAAGGACAATAATTAAGTACTCTCAATATAAAATAGCTCATAAGAAATGGATGGTTAAGGGGGGTTGCGCACGAATCTTGATTAGATCAAACCAAAGTGGTAAAAAATTGTTTCCTGAGTACGAAATTTTGTCTGCAAGTTTACATGAATTAATTGTGTTTTTTTAAGATTATTTTAGTTTGCTTTGCCTATAAAGTAAACGATGATAATAAGGTTAATTGGATAAATTACGTTTTTATTTTTTTATTACGTTAACTGTGTTAAATAACTGATTTTATATATGTTTCATTAAACTTATTCTAAAATGTTTCCCTCGGCACGGGATAAAACCCCAGTAAGGAAACAGTATTCCGTATAAAAAAGAAGCAAAATTTTTTAAGTATAAATAAATTAATAAAATGAATAAAGTTTTTTTTTACAAATTTTGTTGATTAATTGACGTATGTAGTATGAATTTAATTTGTCTTTATTCTGGGTGTCCACCTGCCATCGTTTTGCGTCGCCCAGCGTCCTGCCCCCTCCCGTTTTAATTTTGCTGCACGATCCATGATATTTACGACTCCGGTTCGGCGCCTTATTTCTTTATTTCTTATTCTGTTTCCTAGACATACACCGAAAATCCGTCTTTGGAAGTATTTTGGTTTTCTTGGGGTATTACCAGTAATACATGCAAAAAATCTAACAAATAAAATATACAGAAAATAAAACCAATGACACATATCTACAGAAGTATATGAAATATACATAAATCGGTTTCTTTGCGTGTGTAAAATATGTTTTTAAAATTTATTGTGAAGGTTAGTGTGTTTGTAAGTATATGAGAGAGTAAACATGTGTGTGTTTGTTATTGCACAAGTGTCGATTGTATTTATATGAAATGGAGAAATTACTAAGTGTAAAAGAAAAATGTACGTTTTAAAATTCCATGGAAAGTATCGTGAATTTTTATATTCTGGCTACTTTTCTGTGTTATAAACATGGTTTCTACTCCGTATGTCATCGACGGCAATATCCCTGATTCACAAACTTGTTTTTTTAAGCAAACCGAGACTTGTTTATTTTCAAATAATAAATTTAAAAAAACACATATTTTTTTTAATGTATTTTTGAAAAATATGTCTAACTACATATTTACTGTGTGTCAAATGAATAAAATTAATTAAATATGTTAACTAGTTGTAGAATCGAATTGTTCCTTTATCAAAGCTTAAAAATAAACTTGCAAAATTACAAAGTTAATGCTTGGATTATGAATTTGAACGTACAATTTATTAAATAATTCATTTTACACTGCAGCATTTAGTGGAATCGACCGTTTCTAAATCTAATCATATAATGCAGTAGTGAAACAAACTTAACAAACAAAGCAATAATCCGTAACAGTAATGAAGACAGTTCCATGACGCAAATCTCTCCCGACATCCATCCCATCACTGGCCACAGACAAGCGCTTGCACAAGCAACTGTTCTAGATCTCCCGAATCGAATCAATCTGCTCTTTGTCATTTCGGTCACCGTTCCTCGCGCCGAAGATGTGACGTCCGAATCTCCAGCCGACAGTATAAAACCTCTCGATCAGTGCGGAGAAAGTGTCATTCGCTCTTCACTCCTCGTCCGCGAAATAGCTCGGTGCGGCGCCCGTGGAATATTACTCGACTGTGTTTCGATCCTGTCCCCATGTGCAGTGCAGTGAATTAGCATCGTATTCAGCGATATGACTGAGTTCAAAGGGCCCGAGCGCTTGCTCGGCGTCGTGCTGTTCGCGATTCTAGTCGGGTCGAGTGGAGGTTTTATCATACGGAGAAGTGTCGATGGTACGGAACCCGCCGAGGGGGCTCCGGTGGCCGCCGCGAGTGCCGATGCGGCGGTGGCCGAGACGCGAGTCGCCGTTCCCGTGAGTTACGCGTACGACACGAAGTTCGCGGCTCCCGCGGCCGACGCTCACGCGGACGGCGCGGCGAAAAATCTCGTGGAAATGCATAAGCAACGACAGATCACGGCCAAACGCATGGCTAACCTGAAGCAGCTGGCGGCGCCTAAAAACTTCGTTTACACGAAACCGAACGACTCCAAACCGGCCGCCTCGGACGAGAAAGAAAACGAAAGCGAAGAAGATGACGAACAAGAGGACGAAGAAGGAGAAGCGAACGACGATGACGACGAAGAAGATGAAGAAGAAACTGACGAAGAGGAGGAATCGGAAGCCGGTAAAGGAGGTGAAGCGGATGAAATAAGCGAAGCCGACGAAAGCAAAGCTGAGGAAGATAGTGGAGTCGAGGGAAAAGGCGAAGGTGATGCGCAGAAGGAAGGTAATGACAGTTCCAGTTACAAAGTTATAGAGACCCCGCAGGAAGATGGACACAAACATGGTCATGGACACGGTCACGGGCATGGACACAAACATGGGCACGGTCACGGACACGGTCATGGACACGGCCACGGCGGCGGTGGGGGGGGAGGGAAAGGACACGGACACGGACACGGCCACGGCGGTGGTGGGGGGGGAGGGAAAGGACATGGACACGGACACGGCCATGGCGGCGGTGGGGGGGGAGGAAAAGGACATGGACATGGACATGGCCACGGCGGCGGTGGGGGGGGAGGGAAAGGACATGGACATGGACACGGACACGGAGGCGGGGGAGGGGGAGGAGGTGGGAAGGCGACAGGACATGGACACGGACACGGCGGCGGGGGAGGGGGAGGAGGTGGGAAGGCGACAGGACATGGACATGGACACGGCGGCGGGGGCGGGGGAGGGGGAGGAGGTGGAGGCAAGCACGTCAAGGGTGAGTTTAATTAATCTCCCTAATCTAAAAAAACATTCAGGTTTGATATTCAATTAGGCACCGAGGGTTTTTAGTCGTGGATTTTAGTTTGTCTTTTCCAAACCACTGTTCGAAGCCAGTTTCCTTTGTCAGTATAACATCCAATTATCAAACATAAACCGTTTTATGAAAAAAACTTCTTTATAGGCCGGCCGGCGGCGACTATATCCCTTAAAACGTTCCCAGCATTTTATTTATACATGCGTCCAGGCATTTATGTAATGTAATATATTTATATGGACACTTGTAAAAAATACTCGAACAACTAGTTGTAACTTACATTATACTGAACAAAAACAGTTTTAGCTACTATATTACAATATATCAGACGCATTGTGTTTCCTAATATTTTTTTTTCGTATTTTCTATTCTTCATTGGAATGAATTCTTTGAGCAACTTTGTATGCATCATCTCCCTGTTTCTGAATTTCACGCGAGTGTTGTTGGTTGATATTGTCGATTACTCTAATGACTAAACAATATTCTTTATCATTTACTTTGCTTAAAGATATTTCATCATTCTAATTTTCTTTTTGATGATCCATAGTTATTTTTCTTTGCTGTCATTTTGTTTTCGCCTCTTTAATTGCACGGTTTTTGACACCAATCTTCTAAAAGATCTGTAAAAATGTAAGGTCTCGTTTTGGAGAACGACTCACCACTGAAAATGTTCCTGTTATAAATTTATATTCAATTTCTATAACGAGCATCGCAAGTTTTGTTTCTTGCGAAACCTGATTTGAAATACGATAATATCTAATATAATACGATTTTTGTAAAAGTATTACATAGATATAATTACTTGAATAAAAATAAAATAATTAAATTCAATAAAATTGGACTAGGTGTGAATGGAAGAGGAATTTTTAGTTGAATTTGATTAATCGATCGCATAAAAGAAGGTAACGTGTTATCAAAAAAATCAAGACTTAATATTTGTCGGCAGACCAAAGAATTCTAGGCAATTGTTGTTATGAAAAAGCCTGTTTTGTCTTAGGTTTTTTGTAGGGATGTATAATTTTATAAAGCTCAGTAGTCCAGGCGCACCATAAAATGAATTTATCCTTATCTTAGGTAAACGAAAAAACATTTTTTTACACATTCGGTGGTTGAAAAGATTTAAGGAAAAGTAAAATGTTTAAAGTTTATTATGCTGTTATGAATGAAAAATACGGCTTAGCAGTTTAAACTGAACGCTATTTTAGGCATGTTTTAGTTTATGAGAAAAAATAAAATAATTTGTATCGGATGCATTGCCAAGGAATAAGACTAATATATCGGATTTATTTCGACGACCCTTAAGAAAATATATAGTTAAGATAGTTTTAGGTTCATCAAATGTACATTTATTTATTTATTTATTTATTTATTTACGGCATTTCTGCCATTTGCCATTGCTTCTGTATACATCTAACATCTAGCCTATTATTCTTAAATCGACGTTAACCTGATTCAATATTTTCACCATAATATTATAATTTGTTACCTATAAAATAAAAATAATTATAGAATTTTCTAATTAGTTCCATTGTACGGAAAACTTTTATGAAACTAGTGTTTCTGTTTTTGATTGGCTAGGAAAAAAATAATTTTAGCAATACGTCTAACAAAGCGCATTTGTTTTTGAACATGCAATTAAAAAAAAATTAAGTTTTGTTTGTAACACTTTTTTATCTTGTTCATTGTAATTAAAATCAAAATAAAAACGCTTTGTTTTGAACTACTTATATTTTTATTAAATAATCAACTGGTTTCGAAGCACCGCGTTCTCTAATATCTAGGCATTTTGAGAGTTCAATATAAATCCTCTTTCATAAATTTAACAATATCTACCATATTAAGTCTACAGAGATTATCCATATGTTAAAATCTCGACACTGTTTAAAATTGTATTTATGTTTAATATTCAATACCTCGATGAAGGAGTAGGTACGTGTATTTTTAAATTTTATTTATTTGTAACAAAAAAATACAATATTTAGAAATAAACCAAAATAATCGGCCAATTAAGCCTTCTTTATTATAAAAGATGTTCTGTAATCAGTCGGCAATTTAATAAAATAGTAATTGGCTAATAATAAACCATTCTAATTTTATTTAAAAATTTGAATGTACGAACATTCCGAATGAATTTTAAAATACCGTCGGATTATTGAGTCCTAGGATCGTACCAGGATTATGACGTAACTTATTTTTAAAACCAATCCTATGGATAAGTACACACAGTTGAAAAGAGATGTAAAAATAAGCCGACTTTATTGAAAAACAATGTTTACTCTGGTAAGAATATAATGAAAAATAAGTAAAATGTCCAGCTTGATTTACATAATATAGACCGCTTAACTCGACATTACGGCTGAAAAACTTCCACAGCGAGCGGTGTGGAACTAAAGCTTCACATTGTTCTGAACGCAGGGCCGCTCTTAGAACGAAAGACGTGGGCAATTCTAATTTACAAAAGATTTTACTCTTCTTCTTCTTCTCGTCCACCTTTTTTAATTTTTCCATGTTTCTCGCCCACCGCCGTTTTTCTTCCCACTCTTTATGCGACATCGGTCACCTCTGTACGGCGATTTATCTCCTCATGCACGAGATTTGTAGGCGTTGGCTTTCGGATAAATTGGGATTTCCGAAAACGTGTTTCAGCTTTCCAAAAGCAGCCTCACCCCGTCTAGCCAGATTAGTTTCTAAACATGATTATTATTGCCATTTTAACTTTTTACATACTGTGTGGAATAACTCTCTTGAAACTTTACCACAAACAGAAAATCGAGCTACGTTTTCTGACTTTAAAATGGCATCCGAACCATAGGTTTATGAGCTTTTAACATACTGTCTGAAAAAAACTCCCTCGAGTGTGATAACCTGAGGTATGGAAATGATCGCCTGCTAATCACTGTTTTTTTATATCTGAATAAAATTATATATGTGTCTTGCTTAGTGATTTCATTAGATTACATATCTTCCTCACGAATGAAAGTTTTATATTTATATTTGTCCCAGAGATCGTGAGATTTTATCATTTTTGGAGATCATGATGGACAAAATATTTTACATAAAATTATCTTATAAACCTAAAAAAAATATTTTTTATAAACATAAACGGCAAATCTGCCTTTTACAAAAATTTATAATACTAACATATTTCGCTCAAAATTAGTTTATTTTTAAACTTAAATTTTCTTTCCAAAATTTATAAACAAAAAATAACCTAAAAATTATACAACATATTCAGTAGGAAGTTTAAACAACTCAAGAATAAATGTAAAAAACAAATTAAATTAATAAAATATTTTTAAGTAAAATAACAAAAAAAAATGTTTTATACAGCTGGGTAAAGTGAACGAAAAATTGTATGTATTATAAAAGGCATAAATAAATAAATATTATTACTATTCACCATTTTTAAAAAAAGTTCAAAAGGTTTGTTCTATACGAACAATATTCTACACTAAATATATCAGATACGTGGGAATAACTATTGCCGACTTCATGAAGTCTGTTCAATACGGCATTACAAGTATACACTGTCCGTGAATTGTTGCTACAAAACGGTGGCACCTGTCTAGTCATTCTTCTATGTGGTCTTTTTTCTTACGTTTTAAGGTTTATTTTAAAATTATGTAGTATTCATGGCAGTTGCCTCTTGGCTATCTCATATCTACTGATTTAGTGCAGTTTGCCGTTACATCACAGAAACAGGCGGACTAAACGGAGCATAACTATGAATATGACAAAATTTCTTAAATTTTCATGTTTTTACACCATTTGCCATTCGTTTACTTTGCCGACGATTTAAATTGCATTGCGATTTTCATATTACGTACCATTCAAATATTGCCGTAAAAATTGACGAAATTTGGATTTAGATGCTGGTCTTGGTTTTTTTAAATTGAAAACATACAAAACATAATTTCATATAATATTTCCTAGGAGTTTTTGTAAACAAAATCATTTTGAAACATTCAAATAACAATATTTATTTAAGTACAGACGTATTTATATTTTAAAACAATAATATTATTTTCAAAAACAGAATACAAATTAAGATACACTACAAATTAAAAGAATATGAAAAAGTTAAAAAAATTACAAAATAATGTTTAAAAATTAAATCTAGTTTAAAAGTTTCATGTATAAACTAATGCAAACTGAATTAGTATGAGATAAAATGTTTAAAAAATTACATAATTACCAGAATTTTTTTTTTTTTAAATTAACAAAATATATGTACCCAATACTAGGAAAAAGAGTATGAAAAGCGTATTAAAGTAACATATACATAAAACAAGTTTAAAAAGTACAGTGTTTTGAATAAACGTATTTTTCGATTTATTTCGAAGATTTTAATTGTGATTTTGTAAAGGTACCCACCCTTTACACAATATTAGTCATTGCCGTTGAAGTTACGCAAAAAACTCATAGAGTTAAAAATTTTAATACAAAAGATTTGCCTTTTTATCAGTTCTGGCATGCCGCGCCCGCGCCTAACTTACACATTATCTTTCAATTAATGACATGGTCTTAATTGAAGAAAAATTACATGGATCGTTTTTAAAATCACTGAAAATTTAGTTTTTTATTTAAATTAAGTTCCTGGGGAGCAGATTTTTTTAACTCGTAAAGGGGATGGCAAATTTTTTTATAACACTGTTATAAAGAACCTTTGCTAATCTATCATACACATGTTACACGAATCGTAGGTCTTTTTACCCCAGCTTTATTTATTTAGATAATTTGATGATTTATTAAGATGTACAAAATATATAAATAAAAAAAAGAAACTTTAAAAATGTGTATATAAAATAGAAAAGCCTGCCATCCAATAACATGTTTATACTTAACTTGAACAAGAAGATAGTGAGAAGAAAAAAAGTTAATTGATGAGGTATGATGGAGGATGAATGAAGAAAAGTTGGAGTGAGATTTGCATTTGATTTGATGACGAAAAATTAAGATAAAAAATAAACGTATTTTCTCTGTTATTCTAAATCAAGCTCATTAGTTCTCTTCTGTACCTATTATATGGAGTGTTAAATATATCTTGACTATTAAAATTCTTGTTAAATGTTTCACATATACGAGGGATGGTAGAATGTTTCCGATGATTAGTTTTAATGTTAGGAATATAGAAAATATAAGACAGTCCAGTCAGTCTGAAGGAGGCACAGTAAGCAATTAGATTAATTAGTTCTGGAGAGTAAAATTTATTAATTACAATTTTGTAAAGTAGGATCTGATCGAAAATGTCTCATCCGTGTGTTTCATCACTAGTTGTTGCAACTAGTTGTAAAAGTCCGATTTGTCTTCTCTAGGTTTGTTTTGAGATTAAAGAAGATACTGTTTTGTCAATCCAGTGAGAAATAATGAAACTTATGGGTTAGATTTTAAATGTGGTTTAAGATTGGATAATATTGAATGTAGACGTCATTAATTTTATTGACTCTCAAAATACTGTGGTAAATAATTTCTTTGCGTCCAGTGATGCAACATCGTGTCGCTATAAGCAAAATACGGAATATTGTGATTGAAAGTTCAAACGTTTGAAAAAAAATACTGTTAATTACTTTCCCATAATTTAGCCCGGTTATTGCAAAACAAATTAAAAATCATAAATACGATTCAATAAGGAAATGTGAATGTTAAGGCATCTATCTTTGCTAGTGATTGTTGGAAATAGCCTTTGTTAGATTATCTTAATTTGATATTATTTACTTACAGTTAAGACTTACGTAGATTATGAGTATTGAATAATTCACGAAAAAGATAACTAGCATTTGAGCAACTCGATAAATTCGAACGACTTCAGAATACATCCATTAGGTATATTTTTGGTCTTAGGGAATATGACCATATTTCTGATTATCGTAGGCAACAAATGGCTCCAAATTAAACAGCAAAGGGACTATCACTCCCCCTTCTATTCACCGTACTTCATAGTCCTAATACACCTATGCACCTCCGAGAAATAATTAATAACGCATATCAGTTCATGGTTTACCTTTTCGTTCTAATTCTCAAAGCACTCTCTTAATACCAATCCACAACTCCTCTTTTTTCTCTAACTCACATAGTGTCCATGCGGCTCGGCATCCTCTATTGAAGATGTAACTACAGTACATCTGTTTAAATCACGTCTGAAGAAACATTTCCTTTCTCTTCCTCAATTTTTTTTCCTGCCTCTTTATTCCTTTATCACATCGAGTGATTATTTTAAGGTTATTTAAATTAAAATACAATCATTTCGGTTTTTGTATATTAACATATAACAACAGAGATGAATAACATTTAAGAGAAGGTAATACAGAAGTCGAGGCATCTACAGGGCTTATGACCTGTCAATGGCTGGTTTAGGTGTATTTCGATTGTAAATTGAGTTTTGTAAATTGAGAGACTGAAAAAATATTCCCAAAAAAATTGACTGTATATTTGTAGAATTAACCTGGATGCCATAATGCCTGTCTAATGTTTTAAATTGTCTTTGCTTTTTTTTATTGTATTGCTTCTTTTATTTGCTACTGTATTATAATTGTTTTTCGTTATATGATTTGTTTAAATGTGTTTGTTTGAATCAATTTAATAAATCCCATTCAATCAAACATGGATGCTAGAATTCCAATTACAGGAGTAATATTTGATTTTAAAAAAGCCTTTGATACGGTACATGTTCAGACCATGATAAAAAAATCAAATGATATTGGAGTTAAATCTCGAGAATGTGAACTACTAAAATCAAACTTAACAAATTGGAAGCAGTATACCTTTGTAAATTAAAAAAATCATATGGTCAATTTTGGAGTACCACAAGGTTTTATTTTGGGTCCACTATTATATATTTTATATATTAATGATATACTCGTATCACTGTAAAATTTAAAAGGAAAAAATATTATGTATGCTGACGACATTGAACTTTTTTATAAAAATCAAACAGACGTATTGACAAACAATAAAATAAACGAAGACCTAACTATGTTGGCTAAATGGACAAACACAAACTTACTTCCACTTTATGGAAAAAAAATGCAATAGTATCCATTTTGGATATTGAAAAAAATGACATAAAGTAGATGTTTGCATAAATAATGAACGACTAACTGAAATTGAACACGTTAAATACTTAGGACTAACAATAGACAGACAATTGACATGGACAATTCATATCAACAATTTATTTAGCAAAGTGGCGAAATTATCAAGTCTTTTTTTTTAAATCTAAAACTTCGTTCCAAAAACGGAAAAAAAAAAAATGTACGAAGCCTATGTAAAAACTTAAATATGTTTAATGCAACTACTATGGGGAACAGAAAATTAAAATGACATAAACAGACCACAAAGACAGCAAAATAAAATATTAAAGTTAGTTTATGACCTCCCTTTTCTAACAACAACTAAAGAACTCTATTAAAAAACCAAGCAATTAAATGTAATTGAACTGTTTAAACTAGAATCTTTAAATCTTATTCACAAATAAGCCATTGATGTTATTGTAGACAAAGAACTAAAACTTGAAAAAAATTGTAATAAGCATGGACACAATAGATAAGGACAGTCGAGACTAATAAACCATGGACTGAAATTATACAAAAAACTACCAGACAAAACTAAGCAAAGACTCAGACAACCTTTACAAAAGATATTCAAAATATTATCAACAGTAGAATATGAATTTAAAAAGTAAAAATATTTTGTTAAAGGTATGTAACCTGTAAGGGTTTATCAATGAAATTAACAAATAATAATAATAATAATAATCATAAAAATTGGACATTGTCCGTAGATTTTTTAAATAAAATAAAATAAAAACAGAAATGATCAAGATACGCTGCAATTGGTGTACCGGGCAGTGCCCTATGTACCATTAGATGCGGAGAGGGAATGATGATTTCGATGATTTATTTATGTAATCAATTCATAATTCGGCCCTCTCGGAGCTTACGCGGTCAATATTCGGACATGTCTAATGAATTAATTATTGATTCGACAGTCGCGCAACAATTTGCACAATAGTGGCCCGACTCGGCGCATTAACACAATGCCCGCAGCCGCAGACACAGCGGCTTGCATAACTGCGGAATGCTTCGGTAAAAGCGGAGTAATCGAAAAGAAAAAAACTGCTGTACCGGAAATGAGCTCTTCTGTCCCCCCACTCTTCCTACTTCCCCTTAACCGATTCTGCGCCTCTTCTACGTTCTTTTATATTTTTTATTGAAAATGTAATATTGACAATTTTATTTCCACATTTGAATTTTCGATAAACCGTAAGCGCATGCTTATTTTTAACAGGGATTTTTCAGGGTAACACAAGCATTATACTAAAATATGATATTAGCCGTTAAATATAGAATTTTTTGTTAAGCAACAAACCTGTGAGCACCCTGACATTTCATGATCGCATATTTTGTACGCAAATACGCGAGATAAAAGTTTTTTCGACGGCTGCGAGAGCGTCTGGAATTTGACCCCTGGATGTTGATCTGTTCCATGTATCAGAAGAGAGTTTCCGGATCAGGATTCTCCTACTAATTTGACAAGAGTCTATTTCATGTTTTTTTTTATTTTTGTAATATGTGCGTTTTGAATTTAAAATAGTTATGTTTATGTTATTTTTAAATAAATGAATTTGAAAAAATAAAAACGCAACACAATTTTTTTTTCTAAATAACTTTTGCTTTAAAATCATTAATTTCACGTACTTTTCATTATTTATTTAAATGCCAGTATAGCATAACTGCCAAGTATAATATATGTATACACGAGTTATCATCATCATTCTCTTTCCGCACCTAATGGTGCATAGGGCACTGCACCGGTACACCAATCTCAGCGTATCTTGATAGTTTGTTTGTTACATGAAGATAAGATAATCAGTCTTACGCTTCAAGTACCTATCCAGGGACTATAAAAATATTCTGGTGTGAAAACACCCGTTTTAATAAATATTTCATATCGACCGTATCGGGAATCGAACCCGTGACCTCTTTCTTGGTAGGCAAACGCGCTGATACCACGAGGCCGACACACGAGTAGGTGTTAACAAAAACAGATTGAAAATAAAAGTGCGCAATAGATTATTTAATGTACAACATGTAGTCTAAAAAAAATACAAAAAACAAAGATCAAAAATCATTAATACGCATTACGATACACAGTTGGAAAGGAAGGATCTTACTTATAAACCTGGTATAAAGTTACGCCTAAGCAGTGTTAGAATTGGAATGCGAATATCATCCTTATTCTATTATTATAATAAGGATGGTATTCCCATCCGTATTCTAGCACTATGCCTATGCGTAAATTTAAACCAAGTTTATGAGTAAGGCCTCGAAAAGTCTGAAACTGGTAACTCCAGCCTGGAAAAGATCTATCTCCCTTGGTAGGCTGTTCAACCGAGCAATCGACCTCCCCACAGGCATCTAAAACGGTAAATTTTTCCAGCAATCAAGAAAAACAAATGGTTTGTATTTTTTATCCCTTAAAAAGTTGCTCGAGACATGTAATTTTATGCGCTCAAAAATGTTTTATTAATTATAATAATTATTTTTAAGTTGAAAGTTAATTTACCAACCCGTTCAGGAGCTTAAAGGCCATCATAAGTAAAACGTTCCTCGTTCAGACCTTTTTATTTTCTTGATTGTACAGTATCTATGAGAACACGTTATTGCGGCCAGTCAATTTAAGGTGCGTGAAAGGATACTCACTCTACTCATAGGAGCAGATAGCTGCATAAGTATTTGGATGGACTGGACTGGACTAAACTATCTTCTTGTGAAACATAATATAATCTGTTCCGCAGAAGCGTCACGGGGTTCCGAGAGATAGGGCGTATTGTCGTAGAAAACATTTTAGATTTGACTTAAAGATGAATACCCCGCGAGAAGGCTATCATGGTTATTAAAGTGAACCGATGATGTAATATTTTTTTTATTTTTTAGACACCAAAGTGAAAGAGGTCTAAAAAGTTGCATTTTAGATCCCATTAAACTTAAAAGTTATTAAAAAAACATTCCAATTATCAATATTAATAATTTACTTTTGTTGTTAGTAAGGATATAACTTTATCACATTACAAATTTGAACACGTTTTCAAAATACCGAAATGCAAAAAGTTTACACTCCGCAAAACTGATTCCGAGCGCCTGGCTAATATTAACGAAAACAATTGCTCATTAAAATAATGCTGCTCATTTATTACAAAAAGTGCAACTCTCGCCCTTAGATGCTTATTTAATAAGGTTTATTGCACACTATAAAATTTGATTGGACTGATTTCTTTTCTTAAATACAAAATGACTAAAATTTAATGCTCCAATTTTTACCGACAATTTTCTTTTTTATTGTCAAGATGGGGTTCCACAGCTTTAAAAAAATTGGAACCGCTAATTTAGGTGGCCCGACTCTAGTCGTTAAACCAGCCATTAACACTCCTGGCTACTGTACTCGTCATACATCAAACCGTTTATTCTATGCACCGTCTGGTCGTGCAAACCATGCCCAGAACTCTCTCCTTGTACGCTTTGCTCGAGAGTAAAATTCTTACTTTTATTCTATTAACTCTTTCTATAGAAATAAAACGGCCTTTAAATTAAGAGCTTTAAAATTAATACTAAATGTTTTACTTTATGTTCGATGTTAATATTATTTAACTTGTTTATATACGTTTGTAAAATCTGCTCTAATTTACATTTATTACAATGTCTTAATCTTACAACTTCATAATGTTCGCAAATACTTGTGAGCTTTAATTTCAAATATATTTTATGATGTATTTACATACACACAGACATACTAAATCAAATGACCCTTTTTTTTTGTAAAAATAAGTAATTACGTTCTTATGATTTATCTCAATATTTTCAACGAGTTGTAAATAACTCACTATTAGAAAATGGGAATCGAGTTGGGGTAGAGTGGGATTCGAACCACAGATCTTTGGTCCGTGAGTCCGAGACACTAGCCACAGGATAACAACCCGATACAACTTGTTATTACTACTTGTTTATAAATATTTACTGTATAGTTGTGGATTTCTTTTATTAGTTTTATTTTACATTTTTTTTCTTTATTCTATCTTATATTTTTAGTAGTTAGCAGTACTTTTAACCTCTCTAAAGTTAAAATGAATAAATAAAACAGCCCTTTATCAGTATATTTAAAAACAAAAATATATGAAAAATGCCTTTGCTGAAGTACTGCTACATTTGGATTGAAATGTTTCTGCGATTTACTTTTTGTATTTTTTAATATCCCGAAGTCCTTTAAGGCATTTGCCAAATGATCAAATTGTTTCTAAAGTAATGGACGAGAAATTGTATTTGATTTAAGCACCACTTTTGTAAAATAACGTAAGCTTTATCTAACCTTGTACATAGACAAATTCTGTTTTTTTTTACACTACAACAGGTCAGAAGGTCTAACTAGAGCAGTGAATCATAGCACAAAGCACCGAGGCTTGAGAAAAATCCAATTTAATTTTTGTGTTCTCACCGGGAATCAAACCCGGAAACTTCTCTGTCTGAGTTAAGCGTCTTAGCCATTAACAGTACGAAGACCAAATCCCTTTTCAGAATATAAAGAAATCATTAGTAATTTTTTAGTGTAATTTTCAAAAACTGTATGATAACTATTTCTTCGACGTCATTCTTAAAAATATTTGCGTCTTTTATATCAATTCGAAGTTGTGTTATGGTTAAAAAACACGAGATATTTATACTGTAGTGACTATGATAAAACCGAATGATTTTAAAATTATCTTTGGGTTCAAAAAATTCACCCAAATATTTAAATTTTTGAGTCATTTTCTTTTACTCTTTCACAATCTTAAAAAAAACCGTCTTAGAAAACGGAAAAAAAGTTATGGTGGAGCGGATTTCGAAGCTCGGACCTCATGATCAGAGGTTTGCGTTTGTTTTGGTCTTTTCAATTATATTTTAAACGGTGTTTTAACACTAGAATATTTAAAAGACCCTGGACTGGCACCTGAAGCGTAAGGCTGATCATCTTACCTTCATTTAACAAAAAATATAATGATACGCAGCGATTCGAGTACCAATACAGTGCCTTATGCACCATTAGGTGTGGAAAGGGAATGAAGAAGAAGAAGAAGAAGAAATATAATGCACCGTATACAAAACATTTTCATTCTAAATAAGTCAGACTTCTAACGTACTTCCAATAAAACTTGAGGAAAAATAAGGACTTTTTAATTAGAAATCTCTTCTAAAATTAAATAAAAAACTTCGATACATTTTTTCATTGCAGTAGTTAAGTTGACATTATGACAACCAAGTGGGTCTAGAACTTAGAAAAATATGACTTTATATGAAAGTTAAGTTAGTGGTAGGAAGAATAGGAAAAATTTGTGAAATAATAATGGATATAAAATATATTATTGTATTTTTTTTTTAAAAATATTTATTATCTTTTATAATTTACGTTGTGTCCAGGCGCATGAAAGATATGCCTACGACTTTAAAAAAAACATTTTTATATTTTTTTTATTTACTTAGTTCTATGATCAATCGTAGTTTAATATAATGTTTACAACAAAACATTAAATTTTGTAATTCTTCCAACACTTTTTGACATTTTTAAACATTTCTGTGTTCATTTATTATATGTATACATAATTTACACCGATACTTTAAAATATATTCACATATATACCTATGTGTACTTTTTTAAAAAAGAAATATTTGCGTTCTTATGATTACCCGAATATGCTATTTAAATTTTGGGGGGCATTTTCGATGAGTTGTAAAAGAAAATGGGAACCAAGTTGTGGTTGAACGGGTGCGAACCTCGAACCTTTGATCCGTGAATGAAAATGCATTATGTAACTTGTTAGACACTATAGTTATAAATATGTTCATCTCTCTTCCCATCCTTATCCCCTTTTCATGCATCCCTGCCCTAATCCCGTCTCATTTACAATAACTGTTAACTTTTAAAAATATATATACAAATTCTTTTATTATTTAAAATACAATACACATCCGAAAAAAACATTTTTATACGTATAAACTATATTTGTATTATATTTTATTTTCTAACTTTGTACAATTTGTGGAAACCTGTTATTGGTTCCAAGTTAGTACAATATATCTGTTGACTTTATATGTATAATTCTTCCGTACGTGTAATGTCACTGAATTCCACTTAAACGGCTTAACTAATTTACGTGTGGTTTTCAGCGAAATGCAGATCGTTGCGCTGCGCGTATTTGCAGATATTAAAATTTTCAAAATTGTAAAAAAAGTTAGAAGCATAAATTCTTTTTTCACCGACATACCAAGGTTGCGATTGACGAGAATGCATATTCAAAAAAAATTTAAGGATGTTGTTTTTTTGTGTTTAAAAATAATTGCTTTTGAATATTTACAAACAACAATCGCTTTATGGACCCCAATCAGATTCTTGCCTTACATTCCTTATTTTTTCTCATTTATTTCTTTTAACTTCAGTAATACTAAAATTATATCAACTGACATTCAATACATTTTTGAAAATCGCATTCATGAATTGTTGACGACCCTGTTGGTGAGAAGAGCGGAGTTTGACATTTGATAAAAGAATTCTATATTTGAAAATGAATTGTTTTATGTTTTGGAATTCAACCATAAACAAGTACCTAGGTACCTACTTAAATTCATTATTTGAATATCAACTCAATGAAAAGTATTTTTCCAAGAATTTGGCGAGCCAACGTTCGGACAGGACAACATCTGTCAGGTCCGCTAGTTTACTATAAATATGTATGCAGAACTATTGGTTTCACAAATAAAATAAAATAAAACCAATCAACAAAACCAATAACAAAAATATTAAAGAAGAGAGACAACAATGTTGTTGGTATCATTTGACTGTACAGTATCTACAAATATATTATAAACGAGTCTTTTTCAGTCTGACAGCATCGGATGTTGAAGGCATAATGGTGTGAAATAAGATGACGCGTATACATTCAGTTGTACCAGTCGATGTTTGCCCTTGAAACTGTTTCATCACTGCGATACGCCATTTATAATAAGAATAATAATAATAATAATAGGAAACATCGTGTACAGGTAATCGTCGTTTTGCCGCAGTCACGTTCCGAGATTCGTTGAAAACAAAGTTGTTGAATATTTATTTTATTATAATGAATAGTTATTTTGTCGGCCTCGCGGTGTAATGGTCAGCGCGTTAGCCTGCCACGCAAGAGGTTTCAGGTTCGATTCCCGACATGGTTGATACGAAATATTTATTCAAAGGGGTGTTTTCACACTAGAATATTTCATAGTCCCTGGACTGGTACCTGAAGCGTAATACTGATCATCTTACCTTTATGTAACATAAATGATCAAGTACGATAAGTATACCAAGTCAGTGCCCTATGCACCATTAGGTGCGGAAAGGGAAAAATGAGGATGATGATGATATCGTAAGTGCTTCAAATACAAATTTTATTCAAAGTGAGTTACAGTCTTAGAGTATATATATACTCTAAGGTCACAGTATTGTGCGAATTAATGCAATACGAGTATTTGGTCATTTTGTAAGTAAAGCAACACTCATATGTCTATTTTACAGTTGTTGATCGTCAAAAACTATGATTTACAGTTCATTAATCCTTTGGAAGCTCATACTGTTGTTTGTTGGTAGACTATCTGTTGTATTTTTTACATTTTTTCAATAAAGGACTAATTTTATAAATTGCTTGCATATTAAACAGTGTTTTTGAGTTGGTTAAAATCATGGATATCACGCCGAGAAAAAGGGAAAATATAATAACATGAAGTATATAAACATAAATTACTTAGAAAGAGATTGAAAATGAATGTTTTGTGAGTCAGGGAGCAGTCAGTCAGATTATTAAGCAGAAAAGAGAAACAGGGTCAGTTGAAGCAAGGAGAATTGGGAAATGTGGAAGATACTGGAAAACTAGTGTCCGAGATAAAATATCTTTACTCAGAAATAGTTGGTTGAACCCCAAAAAAACCAGTTACGAACTTCAACTAGATTGGGCAGCCACTGGGGTGATGATACATGACTCAATAGTATGAAGAAGACTCATTGAATCTGGAAGAAAAGCAATTCGACCACAGAAGAAAAAACTCCTGATGGCACGTATAATGAAGCAAAGGCTCATTTGGGTTAGAAAATATACCGAATGGACTGTAGAAGACTGAAGAAAGGTGCTGTTTTGAGATGAGACCCATTTTCTCGTGCAGGGAAATTGCACAAAATTTGTTAGAAAAAGTGGGGATGAAAAAGTTACTGTGGCTCATATTGACCAAACGGTAAAATATCATGTAAAGAAGATGTTTTGGGGCTGCTTTTCGCACTCGTATATGGGGACCGGATCTTCGATACCAAAAGAAGGAATAATGAATAGCCTAAAGTATAAAGCTCTATTGGAGCACCACTCGAGTACAGAACTGAGTAAATGTCATAATGGTGGAGCTGTATTTCAACAGGACTCAGCTACTTGTCACGCATCAAAGTTTATGCTTAAGTATTTCAATAATAAAAAAATTACTTTTAATTTTATTTCAACAGAGAGGGAAAACATTTTTGAGAAGGGAATATATAAAAATAAATAAAAATAACTATATAAATTTAAAAAAAATGTTTTCCCTCTCTGTTGAAATAAATTTAAATATAAATAACTCCCTAGGGAGAAAATACAACCAGTCTGCAAGCATTTGGACATACTCAATCATTGTTAAAAAAATAACTCTTTAAGACTGGCCTGGAAATTCACCTGACCTTAAGCTTATAAAAAAATTATGAGCGATTTGTAAATTTAGGATACAAAAATTGGACTGCACCACCAAGATAAAAATGATAAAAGCTGTTATTCAGATGTGGTTTCGAGATGAAAGAATAAAAGAAAATTGCCGATGTTATCAAACAATCATGATTCCACGCCAAAACGTGTTTAGGCTGTTATAAAAGCAAAAGGAAGTCATATATCCTATTTAATAAAAAATATTTTATGATTGTACGTCACCTGTAACTCAAAATATTAATATAAAACGTATTTTATGATTACAAGGAATGTTTTTCCATTAATTCGCATAAAACTGTATTTTATCCAGCTAATGACACGTCGACATTTCCTTCTCAACGTTCAGCTTCTTCATACTTTTATGCTGTCAACTATTAATCTTGTAATAAATATATATTTCGCGGTTCTCTTTTAGCTGGGACCGTTTCACTCCCTCCCCGAGGATTGAAAGCCACGGAAAGATATTCCAGTGAGCTGTAAATAATCCTGTAATGCGAACTTTTATCTCCTTTGAATTGGACAGCCTTTTAGGAATCCATCACACAAAAGTCTTCCGAACTAAATATTTGTATCTGGATATTTTGATGAGGGGTGTGGGGAAACTGCTAGTGGAATACGACCACTTGAAAAAATTAATATTTTTTATTAATTTATTGTTATTAATCGATACGGTTCCATTTGAACAAATGTAAAAATGTAAACTCTATAGCAGTTTGCACTCACATAAAAGATTGCTGAATTTCTTGCTAATTAATGTTAAGCAAACATTATTCCAGAGCTTACTTGTCCCACTCCTTGATTATGCAGATGTATGTTATCCAGATGCTAACTCTGTTCTGTTTGATACGTTTAAACGATTGCAGAATGTTTAATCTTCGCAAATTCGACCACGTAACCAAATATCGCACGCAACTACACTGGCTCAGTATCAGGCATAGAAGAAACATTCACATTCAATCACTTCTTCACAATATTTTAAATAATCCCACGTCGCCTGTTTATCTGAGAGAGCTCTTTCAACCTTCAGCACAACATGGACTATCTCTTCGTTTTAGTAACCAGAGAACCCTTTTAATACCCTTTTACCGCTGTAATTTTCTTCCCTCCTCTTTCACGGTATACATGTTTTAATTTTTTCAAAGAAATATTTGCGTTCTTATGATTTATCCAAATATTTAATTTCGAACGCCATTTTCAACGAGTCTTATCTACCCACTAATGTTAGAGCCCCTTCTTTATTTACATTTAAATCAAAATTAAAATGTCGCTATCTAAATATTTGAGTTGTTCCTATTTCCTTCTTCTTTCCTATCCATCTCTTTTCCTCTCTTCAAAGTATAGACTTATAATTATTTATTTTTTTAAATTTTTGTTTTTAATTTTGAATAGAGTTATAAGATAAAATATAATTCCTTAGAATATGTCTACGTACTGGTAATTTTCTCAAACTGAACGGTTTGGGTAGGTAAGAAAAAATTGCTTCCAGACAATATTCCCGCTCTTAAATGTATATTCTTTGTATATAAAGTGTAAAATAAATAAATAAACATTCATTACAATAAAATGGAAAAAATTTAAAGCAGAACAAAAAACTGGCAATAATTATTATTTTGGTTTACGCCGTTGTTTTTTTTTTTTTTTTTTAATAAAAAAAAAAAAAAAATGTTTTCAATTTAATAAAATTGAAAACATAAACAATAATTATAACATAATTATATACAATATTCCCAAGGAGTTTTTTAAAAAAAAACTCATTTAGGGACATACAGATAACAAATTTATTTAAAGACGTTTTTATATTTTAAACTATAATATTATTTACAAAAGCAGAAAAATTAAAATTATGATATACTACAAATTAAAAAGGGTATGAAAAATACTTGAAAATAACAAAATAAACAGAATACTAGGCATGGAAATAAATTCAAAATAATTTTTACATTATGCAATCTGGGAGAGAAAATTGAAAAAGTTTAAAAATTACATGTATGTATATATACATACTGAACTAGTACAAAATAAAATAATTTTTTTTAATTAACAAAATATGCGCACACCCAATACAGGTTAATTTTTTTTATCAAAAACGTATTGAAATTATGTATACAAGCCAAAAAAAGTATAAAAAAAACACAAATAACATTTAAATAGTATTAAAAATTACATATACAAGCAAAAATGGTAAAATATTAAAAGATATATGTTCAAGATGCGCATTCTCTGGATAAACTAACATTATTTGTTCAAAGTACTTCTGGAAAAAATAATTCTTCAATTCGCACGTCCTGTTTTTATATTTGGAAATAGGTACTTTAAATTTTTGTGGCAATTTATTAAATTCCTTGAAACCTATGTATTGTAAAGATCGAGTACCAAGCTTGGCTTATATTTAATTTTGAAGTATTTTATTTATTTTAACACTTTATATACATAACCAGTTAACATAGAAGGGAGTAAAGAGGGAAAGAAGAGGGAGGAAAAAAGAAAAAACTTATATTTATGAAACATCAACTAATTGGACAGATATTTTAGTAGTGTGATGAAATGGAACGTTTATTTCCCGTCAAAGTAATAAAGATTAAATAAAATATTCACCAGCCGAATTGTTTTTGATTTAAGTTATTGAATGCCACTATAAAAAAATATTATATTATATTTTATTACTCGTATTTTTTTTTTTGTACTTTAAATTTTAAATTGCCTCGAAAACGGTTATTCACATTGGTCACGCCATTACTACGTCACCGTTCCGTTTAATTTTTAAACTAAGTTTGTAAACGTTTAAATTAAAAAAGAACATCATCACGAATCTTGACGTCACAATTGTCAATGCCCAACATGTCGCGTTTTTGTAAGAACGTATTTTTTAAGAATTAAATTATGAAAATAATGTATTTACATATTTCTCCACAAAATCCACATTGATTATGAAAGTACAGTTAATTTTTCTAATCCGTTTCACATGTTTTTATCGGTATTCATAGTACGTGATATTTCCGTAGTGGTCCGGTGATGACCAAAGAACGCAATTTCATTATTCCTTTCCCCACGAGGAATTTTCAACAAGACTTCAGTAACATTAAGGAAACAGTTTTAGTTTCCGAAGATGCAGATTAAGTTTGTCTTATGTATCGACTTTTGCTGCCTCCGCTCACCGTGGAATTATTTCTCTACAATATCGCGGAGCGTGTGCGGACTAATGCTATACAAAATTATTCCAGGATTAGTTGACTGTACGGAGTTAATTGGTTTTACAACCACGCTTGATCCAGCAAAAATTACAATTATTATTTATCATTATTATAACGTTGCTTATTCATATAAAGATACATATTTATTACAAAAAAATAATAATAACGCATTCCTAACACTATGAGATCAAGAGACTTGTGTTAAGTTGAGATAGAACATAGTAAAAAGTGTAAGCATGCACATTATTAAAGAATACTACAAATAAAAATTATTCATTCATTATTCCATGTCCGCTCCCTAGTTGGAGCATATAGTGTCCACAAAGACCCTCCAAGCATCTCTGTCGGCTGCCAGCTCCTGTGCATCCTCCCAAGTCAGGTTTGCGTCCCGTAGTTCTGACACGAGCTGCCAACAAACAGTCAGCAGTGGACGTCCAGGCCGTCGAGAACCCGATGCCTTGTAAAGTAGGCAAGCGAGGTTAAGGCTCTCAGGAGGCGTTCGCAGAACATGGCCAACCGTATCGTCTCCGCTTGATGACAGTTGTCACCGAAGTTTGCTGCGTCTGTTCTCTTATTATTTTATTCCTCGCAAAGTAAAACCACCGCACCCCAAGATTCTTCTGAGACCCCTATTCTCAAAACTTTGCTGTTTTGGGCCCTAGTGAGGTGCTACGAATCGCATCCGCAGAAGAGAATCGGTGTTATGCATGCTTTATATAGGTGTTATAAATAAAAAAATATTACACAAACATAAATTTTAATAAACATCTGGACAAACCGCTTAATAGTACTAAATATAAATCTATGCAATGTCTCGCAGCAGTCTCCTGCAATGGTCTCTTCCCTTAGACAAAATCTAAACATGTATAACAAATAACAACAGGGATGGAGAATACCTTAAATAACGAAATATGGAAGTCTAGGCATTTACAGGGCTTATGAGCTATCATTGGCTGGTTCAAGTGGCCACTGTACACACTCTGTAACCTTCACTATTTCGCCTATGTTTGAACATACATATTTCTTCAATGGTGAATGTTACACAGTGTGTAAAGAGGCCACTTAAACCAGCCAATGACAGGTCATAAGCCCTGTAAATGCCTTGACTTGCATATTCCCTTAGTTAAGGTATTCTCCATCCCTATTGTAATTTGTTGATAGGTACAACCTGTTTTAAGGAAAACATTTTTATGCAAAATAAACAATAACATTACTAACTCGAGACAAGATCTGGACTTTTTTGGTGTAAGTCTTTATAGTTTTAAAAATTCACTTAGATAGACCAGATCTTGTCTTGAGGTAGTAATTTTTATTTTTTTTTGTCCTAGATTTAATTTAATTTAGTTGTATTTTATTTTGTTAGTGCCTGTATCTATTAAAAAAAATTGTATTTACCATCGTTAGAATGGACTGCATAAGTCCGTCAAATAAATAAATACCTACTAGTTAATTTACCATATAGTTAAACAACATTAATGTATACCATTTATTATTTAAAAATGTTTTTTGAGTCGATTTTCAGCACTACTAGTTTCGGAAGGAACGTTTCTGTTCTCACTGTAGTCAGGTTCTTTGTACCGAGTGTTTCATAATAATGTACAGAATAAACATTGAAAAATAATGAATTACAAATAGCGGAGCATCGCAGATTCCTTTACATTTTCAAGAAAAAAAATTCTCAAAGGCTATGCAATCAGATCTTGCAATATAAGATACCATCTACGTATTTATCTAATCTTGCTCAACTCTGTTTCTGTGTTGACTTTAATTTAATGTTTGTCATACTGTAATGAACATCGTTTCATTCTACACCCGAGAACAATGCAGTTGCAACCTATATATTTATCAATGATTAACTTATTACAACAGAGACAAAGAACTTTTTCGAGAAGAAAATAAAGAAGTCTAGGCATCCACAAGGCTTATAACCTCTCATTGGCTGGTTTAAGTGGTCTTTTTACCACAACTTAAGACAAAATTCTTTTTAAAAAAACACCTTAAATATCCTTTTAATTTTAAAAATAAAGGCTTTCTCAGGACTCATGTACACTTAACTCAATTTCGTTAAAAATGATCCGTTGGTCAAAAACTAACTTAAACGACGTAGTGTGAAAGAAGAGACAAGAAAATTAGAGCAGTGAAAGGGTATTAAAAGAGTTTTTTCGTGACTAGAACGATGGGATAGTCCATGTTGTGATATATATTAACGTATTATAAACATATTTTCATTGCTGTATACTTACTCATAAATTTACATTATAACAAGAACTATGGGTAGCATATTTTTTTGACAATAAGTTTTCCTTAATTCGTAATATTATTATGAATAACTCTTTTTGAATGATATTTTCATATTAAAATATATGAATGCAAATTTTAATTTGACTAAAAATTATTTATTTTATGATCACAGACAACAGATTAATTTAAAACACTTTAAGACCAAGTGGGTTTTACGTTTTTTCCGGAACTTCATTTACTCAACTTTAGCACTTCTTATATATGTACATACATACATACACACTAACAGTACTCGACATTAAACAAAGTATATCGTGCTTAAGAAAGAGACTGCCGACCCAATCTGCTAACTTTGGCTTTGTAGAGTATCGTTTTTTGTCATTATCAGTTAGTTCAGTTCATTGCCGAAAAAATCAGCGTTTATTTTAAGTAAAGCATAGTATTATTATAACATGTTTGCAAAACAGTAAAAAATGTAAAAAGTATACAAATAAGCTAAATTAAAATATATGCACATCATGCGCGGTCCGTTCATAGAACGCATGGAACCATTGGTTCCCCTACATTTTGGCAAATAATGTTTATAAAATAGCATATTTCATAAATTAATTATCAGTTATTATACCTTACATTAAGATTACTATAAACAAATTATGTAATAAAAATTTGATTAATAATCGCGATAATTTCTGAAGACATTTCACTATCGTCTTTAAAAAATATGTTAAAAAGCAACTTAGCCTACAGCATACCCATTTACCAGAGCTGTCAAGCGCGTACTGATCGGCAAGTACTCGCTACTGGCTGGCGATCCAGCGTTCCGTTCCAGCGCCGTACAGAACGCGCAGTCCGGGCGGAGGCGCAGACCTAAATCCTGAGTAGGCAACGGAAGCAATCGAAGCATAACAATACATTCTTTTCCATGTGATGCGAACGCAATACCGCGCCGCGTCGCACAGCACAGAGATGCGATATTGGTATTTTGGCGCTAGACTTTAGTTTAATAATTATTTTGTGGTAGAGTAGGAATACAAAATTAAATCTAGAATTTAATTAAAACATTACATATATATAATGTTGATTTGTTATAAGAAAAAAGTTTATAATCTACTACATATATTGATTTTTCGGGTTCAAATAATGACCAATTATTTTTCTTTGAACAGCCATGTTTTTTAACAAGATAATATTTATTTTGGTTTTACTACATTTTAGTCAAATAAAATATAATTCCACAAAACACTTCGCAGTTTTTTATTATAGTAATTATAGTGAAGTTGGTTAATTTGATATTACAATTTATTACTATCTAGTATATACATATCTATGTAAAATTATTGTTTTTATTTCTTATCAAATGTATAAAGTATTTAGTTTGCCTTTATTTTTTTAAGGGCAGTGTATATTATTATGTATCAATTACTTATATATTAATTGCTTCCCTAATCAAAAACCCCACCGCACGCCCCTGATGCACATATTAGGCACCGTCTATTCTCATTGATACATAAAGTCATTTGTTAATTTCACACAAAACAAAAATATATATTTTCTATATTTATACAGATACCGGATTGCAATAGAGACGACGTTCTGCGAAGTCGGCAGTATTTTTCTTAAGCCTTCTGTACTTTATGAACTGCCGGGTTCTTGTAACTAAGGCGGTAGAAGGAATTCTTTCGCTCCATTAGTTCGAAAAATAATTTCTCAAAAATTTAACGCGATAATTAATTTTGGTGATAACAGGCTGTCAAAGTACAATAGTAGACAGATCTTGACTACGAAGATGACAGGTTTTGAATACGTTCTCTTCGTTCGGGTGATTTTAGGAATATAAAAAAATCGTCCACAATGATTTTCTATTAGGCTTGATGGGTCCGAATTTTTGATAGATGTCTGAATCAGGGCGTCTTTAGAACGGCAAAATATCATAAAAAGATTGCTCGGTACGGACTGGCAGAATGGCCGGAGGAGTGTGGCGATGGCGCTTATTTTCCCGATAGAATATGATTCTTGCGGTCCACTGACAAGCTTTTTTTGTAAAGTGCGGATCTGAAATGAGGCCACAAGACCTCTAGAGTGAACTCGAGTAAGTGGACGGCCTTCAATGTCAAAATATTTTCAGTGCCATGTTTTACGTTGGATCCATAATATAATGCTTGATTTTTTAAATGAAAAATCAAATGTATAGATAATATCTTAATTAATTAAAACAGAGAGGGAAATATTTTTGAGAAGGGAATATTAATGTATAGGCATATACAGGGCTTACGACATGTCATTGGCTGGATTGACTGGCCACTTTACAGGGTTTGTCACACTCACCATTCTGTCTATATTCACTCATATACTCGTATATTTCCTCAACTATTCCATCAGTTGATTTTTCAAAGTAAAATAATCGAAACCCTTGTTGATGTAGGTGAGATTTATCTGGCTGAACCATTTCAAGCACAAGACAACGTCTGATAACATTAAAAAAAAAAATATATTACTTCTTATACCAATTAGTTTAATCAACAATGTTTTGATTTTTAATTTACTCGATTTATTTATTGTATTTTAAACATGCCAGGAGACCCAATTACAGAGATTAATAACAAAACAGAATACCCAGAATTGAGAAAAATCTCATTTGATTTTTGGGAATCGAACCCGCAACCTTCCGTGCGTGAGTCAAGTACCCTAGCCATTACACCACTGAGACCACCGTTATTCATTTTAAAATTAAAAGTGAAAGAAAAACATTGTTTTTAATCACCTATTTTACTATCGACCGGTTTTAAATCCATGTACTCGTGCTTCCTTAAAAAGGTGTAATTAATTTTATCCTATTTTATAATTATAACTACTAAATTTAAATTTGTTTTTGTAAAGATAAAATAATGGAAAATGAGGGGGTCGAATTCGATCATTCTTATAACAATAATATTTATAAATCTTGCCCGTAGTGAACTAAAATAAATATTTTTGCTTTAATATTTATTAATTTTTGTTTTTATTTATCGATTTTTAATTTTTTTAGTAGTCATATGTAAATGTTTCGTTTTCAACATGTAGAACCTTTAACCTAGAGTATTTATTTAGATTGTGAATATTTTCTATCTGACGGTTTGCGAATAAAGTGCTCTTTTACTCTAATATTCTTTAAGTTTTTCCTCTGTAAATTGAATTGCAATCATACTTATTTAATTGGTTAGTATACGTTTATTCATAACTTTTTTACTATTCACGAATTATAAAAAGTTTTTTTTACTATTAATATTTAAAGCATTAACGTGGTCAAACATTTGACTAAATGTTACAAATATTTGTGTATAAATACATACCGACTTTTCTTTGTCTACCGGTTTCGAGACGTACCCGTTTCTTTGTCAGGACACTAATTAAACCAACATGCAATACCTCAATACAACTTCAGCATAGTACAAAAATATAAAACCATCATGAGATGCATTTAAAGAAGCACATCCACTGATTTGGACAGACATGCACTATTTAGATTGATAAAAATATTTTATGATGTTTGAGATATAGTTAAAAAAAAGCTGAAGGGGGGGAATAGAGGGCTCGAGTCTAATAAGTTTAGAGTGACCATAACAATCGAGCTTCGTATATCGGGCTATATTGAAAGGTTTCTTGATTATTGATCAAAAAAATATTATTTTTAAAGGTTTCATAATGGAATGCTTTTTTTGGCGGCCTTCGTGGTGTAGTGGTCAAGACGCTTGACTCACGCGTGGTTCCGGGTTCAATTCCCAGTGAGAACACAAAAAATAAATTTTGATTTTTCTCAAGCCCGGATGTTCTGTGATGTAATTCACTACTGTAATTGGGACTCCTGGCCTGTTGTGGTGCAAAAATAAAATAAAATAAAACTGAAATACATTTCCACACTATTTACTTTCAACCCTTTACTATTTGTATAAACGAGGGGTACGTCTTGAAACCGGTAGACAAAGAAAAGTCGGTACGTGGTTATTTACAAATATTATATAAAACTTGATTTTTTTAAATTAATTTAGAAAAACAATTTGTCAAGACGAACTATTGTTGATTTTGAATAAATCGGGATAAATGGGATTTACAAATGTTTTTAATTATTTTATTTTTTTTCATTTTATTTTTTTGGCACCACAACAGGCCAGGAGGCCTAATTACTGTGGTGAATCAAATTACATTACAGAACAACCAGGCTTGAAGAAAATCATATTTTAATTTTTGTGTTCTCACCGGGAATCGAACCCGGAACCTTCCGTGCTTGAGTCAAGCGTCTAGATCACTACACCACGGAGGCCGCCGATTATTTACAATCTCTTTATAGGGAATTGGGCGTCTAATAAACACCATCCTACCTACCTGGAACTTGATGTAACGCCTTCCCCCGTCGACCATAATAAATGACATTTTCCTTTCCATAGAGACTGTAGCTACATAACGAACCTTCAAGCAACCGAAATATAACCTTCAAGCTCTGGCAAGGGTGCCTTCCTATTTTTATTTGCGATGATTTATAATGTAATCTGGGGTGAATAAATACGGTTTTTTTTTTAAGTTTTATAAATAAATCTATTTAAGAAAAATATATATATTAATTGCTTTTTGAGTCTTTGATTCCCTCCAGCATTTATAGGCAAAAAGGCAGATTTTTTTTCAAAAATCATAAAATGAGTAAAATATGAGGCAATGGCATACTAAAAATTTCAAACCATTTGATATATGCCAATAAGTACTAAAAAAAGGTTTCAGTACGAAAAATGAAATATTGTTTTTTTAAGTAGTAACAGAATATTTAGAGATTCTTATGAATTGCATATGCAAAAACTCAGTGTAGATATTACACACACAGAAGACAATACACATACTGTGGTTTTATTTATGATTACTTACAGTTTTTTTTAAATTTGCATTAAATTAATTAAAACTGAAAATGTCACGAACTATGGTTTTCATTCCCCTATGCCCAGAATTTAAAGGACTGCCTACAAACATACAAGTCTTGATTTCCTTGATAACAAGTTGTCTTTTTTCAAACAATCACTCAAATTAGAATTATAAACACTTCTCTTCCGCTTCCATTCCCATCAAGTTTACTTTATACTATTGAGTCTTTCTACTTTCTTTTATTATATTTTTCTATGTATAAATATGTCCTGAAAAATGCCCATTGGGCGAAGATATAAATAAATAAATATCTAATATGACTTTTGCAAATTACTGTATTTTTGCTCATGTCGGCAGTATATGTCTATAATTACCAAAATCAGATTCAATCATTCGTCATAATCTTTCCCTTTCGAAACCGAATGGCGCATAAGGCACTGACTATCGCAGCGTATCCTGATATTTTTTGTTACATAAATTGAATTATTTTTCCATCTGTCAGATTGTCGAAGAAATCAATATGGACATTTCGTTAGTGTTACTTTGCTCATCTAATGAGAGAACTAATGAAAATTGGACCTCGGATTAAACAATTCTGTGATGGACATTTGACCGACATTATCTTTTTAACATCAAATATTGTTTAACGTGTTATAAAAATATTCGTTTTATGTCAAACAAAATTTGTTCTATATTTTAAGTTCAAAGCTCATCATTCAATAAATCTTATTAAATGACCCTTTACTTATTTTCTCTGTTGTAATAATCAATATTTCCGCGTGCACAATAAAATTGTAGAGAACTTAACAGATTGCTTTTTTTTAACCATATATTTGTGTGATGATTATATTTTTTCCCATCGTGCAACATTACGCGGCGATATCACAAATGCGTGCGGTGAAAGTGGGGCATAGTAGGGGAATTTTCGGACACAGTCCGATGTATTCCAATATGATTCTACGCTCCTTCTGGACTATTCTTAATTCCATACATACAATATTATTTATTGCCAGCAGTTCAATACATGACAAATCATCACCCGTCAAAAAAAGATAAAGAAAACTGACCATTGGATACAATGGTATCTACTTTAATCCATTTTTGTTGGGCACTTCAATGTCTTCAAAATCTTGAAGAATAAGTCAGAGGAACCAAAAATGAACGGTCGTTTTTTTTCGTTCACAACTGGATCTCTTCGGGCGCGGTAATACCGATCGAGCAAAAACGATGCCCGCCATCTTTTGGCGGGGAATTCAACTACACATTCAATTGAAGAATTCAATTGAATATGCTGTCATGACTCGATTTAATTTGTTCCTTCTTGACAAGGACAATCCTGGCGTAAAATTTAACCGCTGGCCACAATACTGAATCTTGCCAAATTAGTATCTATTTGACACAAAACTCGTTCTAAAGCAACCTATAGCTTGTCCTCGTTCACTCCAAAACAAAATTATACGAGACACCTGACAGTTGAATTAGTATAAAATAATTTTTAATTGTTTTTTCTTTGCTTACAATCAAAACATGAGCCTTATACATAAAACTCTTATTTGTAATAAAGTATAATTATTTAAAAAATGCAATTCTTAATAGTTTCACAACCGAAGTTATATGATATAAAATTTAACCTGTTTAATTGCAATAAAATCGGAAATTAAAAATTATAGTTTTGTAACTGTTTGTAAAAAGTATTTTCAGATAAAAAAATCAATGATTTTTTAAAAACAAAACATAAATCAAGTGATAAGTTTTAGCCAAAATGGAGTTATATGACTTTAAGGTTTTTCCTGGTGATCGTCCCTATTTACCCCAAATTACTGTTAAAAGAAAATCAAAGCCTTAAAATGGAAAATCAGATGGTTCATAATCTTTAAAGGTCAAACGAATGTTTTCGGTTCAAAAATATGTTTACAATAATCGTTCGTTCTTTGATCCCAATTTATCGTGTTAATTAGTACCGTATACAATTGACTATAGACATACAAAGGTTAAATGAGTTAATTATAAATATAATGACCTGAAATAAGCTCGAGATTGAATTATAGAAACAGGTTTATGCTCTTATCAATATTACTCATTTTTTAATTTAAGGCTCACATAATTGTTACGGTATGAAAATAATTTAAAGATACCAATATAACAGCACGGGCAGAGAAAAATAATGAGAAGGGATTTAGGTTATGGATCAAAATGACTTATGACTTTGCTGGTGCGGGTGATGACTTTACATACTGTGTAACATTTACCATATCATATAATTATGCTTTTAAATAAGCGCATTACGTTATCGCAATGCTTCGAAACTGCTTAAAAAACTAAAAGAATTATCAGGTTCCACACGAAAAACTACACCGTCATATTTGATTGACGACGAAATTAATATTAGATGAAAAGGAAATTATTTTTACATGGGAGAAGTAAATTCTTGAAGTTTTTAAAGATAAAAGATCTAACAATCCAATTTATAATGATTATGACTTGTATGGACCACCTTTATTAAAATAGGAAATCCCTCATGCAATAAACACTTCAGAAAATAGAAAAGCTTGCGGACCAGATAATATTCCAATTGAGGTACTGATATTCATCAGTGACGATAATATTGACTACCTGTTGAGGTTACCTGAATTCAAATTTGATGTGATATCTTCGATTTCCTCTTCTGTAAAATATGAATCATTAGCATGTGATATTATATTCGCCGTCCTCCTAACTTGAATTCGCTCAAGAGTTTTTCGTTGTGTTGTATCGTCTGGAAAAAACCTCTCTAAAAAATGTTGAGCAGTTTCCTCGGCCATTGCTAGGAGTTTGCTACCGTCTTTAACTGTCGATAATAGTATGTTTTTGCCCCATTTTTTTCCCTGTTTTGTCCCTAGGGAGTAAAACCCAGTCTTATCCGCAAATATTTGGACAAACTAAAAATAATCTTTTTGAACAATTGCGTTTTGAAACGTCTTTTTAGGCGTTTATATCTGAAAAAAATATTAAAATAAGATTCATATCATTTTCGGTAATAATTTAAAATCTAAAATGTAGCCGCGAACTTATATTTACTCCCGTAATCAAGATAACCCATGTGTAATATAATATGCGAAACAATCTACAAAAGAAACTGGAGACTTGAACAAGCCACCCGCACCCCTAGCTTTTCCCCATTTCCCTATTTCACTTGATATTCCAACACCGGAATTATTATTATATTACGTATATTATTGTTGTTCAGTTTCCTCCGAAGCGCAATGGCACGAACGGAGACATTTTGTTGAGAGGGTTTCATTATTCTTCCTCGTGCTGTCAGAGTAGTGATGGAAAAATGAGCAAAACTCGCATTAGCATCGTGAAACAATAATATACATAATTCATTTCAATAGCATTTATAATTGATTCTGCGACATTAGTTTGTTTTTTTTAGTTACAATAATCAATTGAAGAAGTTCATTAAATCAAATCAAAACATTAATAACATGTAATTTTTTTTGTGTGTGAAACCGATAGTGTGAAGTAGAATAGCTGAAATCAGTTTTTTTTCTAAAGTTAATAAAATGTATTTTTTTTATATGAGTGAAATCGACAGTGTAAAAAAAATAGCTGTTATCATGAAAAAATTTATAATTATTTTTAAAAGCATTCTCAGATCTTCTGCATTTGGCAATCTACCGAATTCGTTATCAGAAATAATATGACGTTTTATGAATTTTAAATTTGTCGTAAGGGAGGGAATATATTTTTGAGAAGGAAATTTCGAAGTTTAGTCATTTAAGTGGCCATTTACACTCTGTGTAACATTCACCATTCTTCCGTTTCCGTTCCGAACCGTTTCACCTACTCTAGCCAACGCCTGAAAAATGATAATGTTAGACAGAGTGTAAAGTGGCCACTTTAACCAGCCAATGACAGGTCAGAAGCCCGCCCTGTAAATGCCTTGACTTCCATATTCCCTTCTCGAAAATGTGTTCCATTTCGGTTGCAACAATTTTGACGATGTAATCAGAAGATGTCAAAACGACGAAATTCAGTGATACGAGATATTGGATGTGAAAAATGATTTCTTGAAAAAAGCCATATTAAAGCATTTTATTGTACGGCGAAGTTTCTTGAAAATGCATGAAAATAATAACAAAAACAAATTTCTTCAAACGACGTCACTAGTTCTTCCGAATCAACCGATGATGGAATTTTGTGATAGATTTCTAGTTTACGGCAAGCCAATTCATCAATCATCAGAACTTACCGAAGAGAACTTGTGACGTCACACGCCAAGTTATGTTAAAATGACAAAAATATTAAAAATCATAGCGCTGATATTACGGTACATAAGAATACTTTAAAATTGTTCTGGCTAAGTTTGATAATCTATTTAGAAATAAAAAATAACCACTGAATATTTTAATCCAACGTAAATGCACCAAAAGTAAGATATTGAATTAAAAACATAAATAACTTAAACATATTAGCCAATCTTTCTCAAATTCTACATTTGTGTCTCAAGTCCGAAATTGCCGTTTTTGCGCTAAGTGTGCAGAAATTGAGCATTATTCTTAAAAATATGTGTGATGCTTTAAAGGTAAAAATTTTAACATTAAACCTTGTATATTTTTTATTCAAACAAAAAATAATGGCTGTAAAATGGCCATTAAACAAGTAGAACAAGTGAGGTGGCACGAGAAAATGTGCTACAACAACAAACCATCACGCCGTTTCCCGGTAGGGGTAGGCAGAGAGTATAGAACGCTACATCACTCTATCTTTGCACACAGATCTCGCTTCCTCTACATTCATACATCTTGTCATGCACGCGCGCCGATTATTCCGACTTTTGACATGTCCATCTTCAAGTATTTGTTGGATTTGGTCATGCCATGTTTTTCTCGGTCTTCCTCTATTTCTGCATCCATCAACATTCGCATTATAAATATTCTTAGCCATTCTTTCGCTGTCCATTTGCTTTACATGTCCAATTCAGCGCAAAGCTCCTTTTTTGATTTCGTCAATAATGCTTGTCGCAGCCTTACATAATGTACGGATCTCAATATTTGTGCATCTATCGTATATAGTTTTACCACGCATTCGCCTGAGTGATCGCATTTCGTCAGCATTTAGCCTAATTTCATCCCTGTTTTTCCAAATCCATATTTCGCTCCCATACATCAGGGTCGGGACCAGGACTCCATTGTAAACTTCTACTTTTGCCTCTTGCGACAAACATTTATTTGCCAAAGTTGATTTAAATGCACCGTTCACTCTGTTCCCGGCACTCACCCTCCTTTTTAGTATCTTTCTCAGTCGTTCCATCCCTAGTAAACCTAGTCCATCCCTAGTCCTAAATACACAAATTCCTCTACTTGTTTTAGTATACCTCCATTCACAGTGATTTCACATTTAGTCATACTTTCATTTCTTTCAAAAACAATCACATTCGATTTATCGACATTCATCAGCAAATCGCTTCTCTTGCATACATCGTAGACTTTTGTTTCCAAGAATTGCAGTTCCTCTTTGTTGTTAGTATGCAGGATTTATATAGGTGGTATTTAGTTTTCACTATGTAAATATCAGATCTCCAGACAGCCTCCATACTATTGAATGTGGCGCCTGCTACTCCTAGCGGCCCTCCTAGTTATTTTTGAAAGCTGCCATTTTTTGTTTATTTAGTACTGATCCTGCAATAATAATAATAATATGCATAAATAGCATGCACGTTATTCGCATGCTAACATAATTATGAAATTTAAAAATACCTATGACTTCCGATACTATTTGATAGAAGATAAGCCGACAAAGGGCCATTTCTTGTTCCTCTATAGTCCATTAGATACTAGAGAAAAGTGTGTCAAGTGATAAGAACTATGTATTTGTCACAGTTAGTAGTGTTTATGCGTCGACTGTTCTATACAATAACGTGTTTGATTTATAAGAGAATGTAACGAATAACCGGTTCTGATGATCGAATAGTTATTTTTTTTCGAAATGGAGTTATTATTTAACCTACCAAAATGTTTCCCTTACTCTTATCAATTTTTAAATATATCGATCCTGTAATCTTTGTATTAATCGCTTGAATTATTTGGATACGAATTATATTGTTTAAAAGTCATTCAATGTTTTGCGTTTGTCCTAATGTTTAAAGACAGGCTGGATTTTCCTCCTTCGGGAGTAATTAAGATCTCAATTTATTGCAACAGATAGGAAAAACATTGAATAGGAAGTTCGGAAGTCTAGGCATTTACAGGGTTTATGATCTGTTATCGCCTGGTTTAAGTGGTTACATTACAAAAATGCTGAAACCTTTATCATGCGGATGAGATTCGTCCGGCTGAACCGTTTCACCTACTAGGCAACGCCAGAAAAATTATATATGTTACACAATGAGTAAACTGGTCACTTAAACCAGCCAATAAGCTCAAGTAAGGTCATAAGCTCAGTAAACGTCTAGACTTTCATATTCCCTCTTCGAAAATGTTTTCTTTCTGTAACATCAAATTTAGATATAAATAACTTCAAACGGAGGAAATCCAGCCTGTCGAAAAACATTTGGACACGCTCAAAGCATCGTTGATATTACGAATTCGATTATTCCCACTTCCTGTTTTGCACGTCACTAACTGCGCTTCTGTGAGGCTGGTATAATATGGTTAGCTTGGTACTGTGGATTCTATGCGCCATTGACAAATATGTATATTGGATAGAATTTCGCATTTTATCACATCCCACATCCGATAAAATAAAGACATAACTCGAATAATCTGTATTTTCAGGAAAGCATAAAAAATATAATAACTTGACTTAAAGCATGTTTTGTGCATGGAGTTTTGATCATGTCTTTTTAATTTTGATTTATTTTATGACGGCGGTAGGCAGATAGAATGAACCACCACACACGTCTATCCTGCCAAAAATTTAAGCTTCTTTCACATTCGTACATCTTGTCATACGTGCCCTTCGGTTCTGCCTGCTTTTGACAAGAGCAGATTTTGATTTATCTGATCATGCCACGTCTTCCTCGGTCGTCCTCGTCTCATGTTACCGTTTATTTTTGCGATATATACTTGCTTTACCATTCTTTCGTCCTCGATTCGATCTACATGACCAAACCATCTCAGAGACCTTATCTTAATTTAATCAATTATACCTGGCTTAGATTTACACTCTCCTCTGATTTCATCATTTGTAACCCTGTAATATATTGATTTCCCACACATTCGTCCAAGAGATTTTTATTCTTTTACTGCCAGTTTCTATAATAACATGAGCATGATCACAATACCAAAGAAAAGGTAAAAATCAGATTCTCATTTTGAAAAAAGTCACAAAATTTGAGGCAGTTAGAATATATTGTGATGAAAAAAAAAACATTTATGAAGAAAAAAAATTAAGAAGAAGGTAAAGAAATATGTGTTCAGCAACTTATACATTAAATGTATACACATTGTTATTATTAGAGAACACATGAGAATATGTGTGCCGCATTTCAAGATTCAAAATAAAAAATAAATGTTTTTACATTTTTTAAAGAAAATCTCTACTGTCGTAAAAAAAGTTTTAGTTTTAAAACACGACACTGTTAGAGATTTGTAGCTTGTTCGGTACATTTATTTACATCTTTTTGTTTACATTTGCTACATTTTTTATGGCATAATATATCTGTTAATTTATAAAAACAAAAAAATCCCACATAGGCATGGCCTGTGCGTGGGGTGGGTATACTAAAGCTAGAATACATAATGAAATCTATGGTATCTACTTAACCCAAAATCAGATTTTACGAGTTGTATCTGTATTTTATCGGAGGTGCAACATGTCTTTGATTTGTATGCGTGATTGATTCGATCGATTCAGTTGTTCAAGATAGCTTTCCGATACTTGAAAATGCACATCGTAACCTCACTTCTTCTATGATAAGAAATATAACTGGAATGGAGAACATCTTTTAGAAGCGAATAAAGAAAGCCAGGCATTTACATTTAACTGTCATCAGATAATTGATTTCAACGATCACTTTCATCATCATTATTATCTCCCATCCCGAACTCAGTAATGCATAGGGCACTGCATCGGTAGACCGAATGGGGCGTTTTTTAATCATATGTTACATGAACGTAATGTGATCAGTCTTACGTTTTAGGTGCAAGTCCAGGAAAAATGAAATGAAATACTGCAGTTAAAAAAATGATTAAAATAAATCTTTCACGTTCACCATTCTAGGAATCGAACCCTGGACTAGTATGTGAATACGTCAACCGGTATAAAACAAGGCGGACGACTTAATTTTTTTATTCAGTATTTTCAACTGAGAGCATCCATTGAGTCCAAAACACTGGTCCAGGATCGTGGTTCTATTTCACATACATAACTGTATTTTTTGTCCGCCTGGACGAAGAGTGATCACTTTACAAACTGCGCAACGCTTATAATTCTGCCTATGTTTGAAAGTCAACATTTGTAATGTTCTTTTATCAGTTAACTTTTGTGAAAATTGATAATTTAAATTTTAAAAATATGGGCGCTTATACATAGGCAGAAACATGAATGTTTTGCAAGTTATACATACAGTCAACGGCAGTCAATAAAATACATCGGGCTTAAGAACGAGACTACCGACTTTATAGAGCGTCGTCTCTGTCGCACGAGTCTGGTATCTGCAACATGGATGAATGACAAAGAGACGACGCTCTTAAAAGTCGAATTAAGCCAATTAGACTAGCAGTCTCTTTCTTAAGCCCGATGCTTTGTTGCACTCTATATTATGCCGGGTACCAGTAGCGAGCGGTGAGTTTTTAAATTGGTAAGCTATGAAAATTCTGATAAAATGTCCATAGCAGTAGTATGGCATATAAAAAACAAGTCTATTTTATATTTAATAAATAATTCCTAACAAATGGCTCCAGCGGCTAATAGTTTCAGTAAAAATATTTTCTAATGTACCACAAACATTTGATTTAAAAAATACAATTTAAAAAAACATAATTGCAAAAAAAAAATTTAAACCCCTGTGGACTCGAACCCCCCCCGGCTTGCCTTCAACTAAGAAATCATCGACTGAACCGCGCAGCTATTTCGCGTTTTCGGCTGAGCGTCGAAAAAGTAAATAGTCAACTGAATAATTCAATAGCGCACCAGTGCATCTTTGGTTAAGTCAGACTTTTATAACTCGTCTTGAAATAAAACACTATTTCTTAATAAATGATAATAATTCAATAATTTTCAAGTATTCCCTACCTTACCGAGTACGATAGTTCACCAAACAAAACATAAATTACGTTTTTAGAATCATTGTTTCATCGACTTTTATATCACATTAGTATTCACAAAACGACATAAGTTATACATGTTATAATTTTCATATATATTTATTCTTAACACTATACACTAGTAACGTTTTTATCATAACTCTAACTAAATTTTAAAAGTTTAAATGGATACTGAAGAATAACCTACAATATTCAACTGTCATCGTATGCACAAAAACGAATTACAATAAAAAAACAATTAGCGAATCTTTGTTTTTTTAAAACCCACTAAAGGAATTATACTATATTATGGATTAAAATATCAATTCGTTTCGATTAAAATATCAATATATTAATAATTTTAAAGCAAATTTACTTTCAAACCACCGAAACCTAAGTACGATCAATTACTTACTTATTATTGTAACTTTCGTTGACGTACGGAATACATTCGTTATCTCTTTCTCACACATAATGAGTGCATATATTGTCACCTCCCTTAGACTGTCGTAAGTCAAATTGATGTATTTTAAAGAATACTAGCCCTTATGAAAAAGTATTTAAAGACTAAATTGCATTAATGAAAGCTGCAAGATTTTACTGTAATCGCAAGTGTAATTTTTCGAACGAGATTCTAAAGTTTTAGGTTAAAGACGTATTTGAATTAGTGATTTTAAAGTGAGCAGAGTAATCTCGTGTAATCTAGTAGTGATAATTTTGGCCAATAGAGGCGCATACGAGTTTTTGCGAGAATTCTGACAGAACTGTCAATTTTGAAAACAAAGAGCTGGATGCACAGATAATGTGGCTAGATTCTCCCTTTTGACATATAAGAGCATCTAGGCGTAAAATGTTGCCACTATAAAAAAATCAATTTAGTAATTCTAATTTTTTCATCTATTTACTATTTTCCTAGGTTTACGTATCAAAACGTTAAAAAATCCGGCTTTGTAATCGCTCAGTTGATAACATGAAAGTAAGGCATACCGTCCTAGCAATCGTCAAGTCATATAAAAATCGTGATCAAGAAGCATTTTTCGCTTGAATTGGGATTTATTGAATCGCTTTGAAGAGGCCACTTTTTATCACAGAAGCCCATTTAAAATACAAATGAAAACTATTTGAAATAATAATTAAGTAAGGAAACGCGGACTGACTTTTCGGAGTCATTCATCAGTTGAATTCGATCATATGATGTCGAGATGACAAGTTGGAAGAACAAACCGAGAAAGAAAAAGATAGTACATAAGTTAATTATACCGTCTCGGTATGTATCGATGAAGATAGTTTTTCTAATCGCGACCCAGGTACATCAATTTACAGGCATATATATTTTTTTAAATGTTGTAACAGAGTAATTTTTGGTGTGTGATGTGTAATATATGCACAATATTTTTTGTAAATATTGGTAAGTGGAATTTATATCTTCATTTGTTTAATTAGTATAAAAATATATTACTTAAAAGAAATATAAAATTCGGCCAAACAAAAAGAATCCCGCATCCTCACAAATCCAGATGAAAGTTTTCTGGTTATCCCCGTAATAATTTGATTGGAAGAATGTATTTTGTGTTTAGCGGAACTCTTTTGAGATGGAAAGAACAGTTGGAATTTTTCGTAGCCATTATTTCAAATCAACCTTAAATTACATTCATTAAGGAGGTGCGTTCGGATAAAGTTTCTTCATTACTGTAAATCGCCTTCATTTCTTGTATTTCTACCCTCCCTCGACTCTTCGGGGTCACCTTGCCTCGATTTACAACCCTAGCGTCCTGTCGCTAAAGAACGCGGTATCCTCGTCAAAGCTTCGGCAAAATAAATTTCCCATCCGTCATGTCTCGCCTCGAAAGTGACAAACAATTGATATTCAAATTAAATGGATTCGGCGACGCCATTATCATTTTGATTACATGATTTGAGTTATAATCAAATTAAACGCGGTAATGAGAAGACAATATCCCAAAATTATCGTTTCAAAAACATAATTAGGCAATAAACCTATAAACTTTGAAACCTTAGATTACAAAAACCTGATAAAAACAAATTGTCTAAAAATAAATATTTTCAGGCGTCTTATTGCGGGTTCGAAAATTCGGAATGTTTTACACCCGCATGAATAAAAGTTACATCTTTTATACTTCACAAAAATCAACAAGCGGCTTCCGTTGTGTAATGGCTAAGACGCTTGACTTACGCACCGAAGGTTTCTGATTCGATTATCACTGAAAACTCCAAAATTAAATGTGATTTTTTTAAGCCTGGGTGTTCTGTGCAATAATTCAGGCCTATTGTGGAGCAAAGAAAAATCATGTGACAATTTAAAAAAAATAAAATGTTTCAACATTTGTTTTGTTAATTTCAATATTAATTTTATTTAACAGTGGTGTAACAAAAGTAAATAATACTTTTACAAATTGTTTTTAAAAATCAACTTTTTTATAAATGTATTATTTTTTAATATTGTTGTCTTTGTGTTATTGATTTGTTTGTCAAGTTAAGTGATTTATTTTTATGTAAAAAGTGTAAAAGCATTTGCTGCGGGAATAAATGCACCGATGTAAATGGTTATTTTCCTTTCATAAATTCACCATTACTTCACACTTGGCTGAGCTCTCAATACGCTAAGATAGTAATTTCCGATACCGCGTATTCTATGAAGCGGAAATTTAGATAAAAAACATAGCTAACGAACCCACACTTTTTTCCTTGTTCTTTTACATTAGGAATCATTTTACAGAATGACTGAAAAGTTTAAAGTTAGTATCAATGATCCAAAATAAAACTCATACAAAAATGCCGCTCTGGTAGTTCATATTTATTATATAAGATTGCCAAATAAATAGCCAATCTCTTTCTCATCATGAAGATCTGATCTTAAGTTCAAATACAATATTGTACCGTGTGGTTGGATTTTATTTATTTATTAATAATATAAATGGTACGTGGTGCCTTTTACTATACAAGAGATACATAGTGTGTTGAAATAAACACTTATTTATATGTATACAAAAGGCAATGTTCGTAATTGTGTCCTTGATGGACCTAATAACTACTGGACCGATTTACGTGCGGTTTTTAGCGAAATGTAGATCTTTGCCATGAGCATATTTACATTTCTTAATATCGTCAATTTATTTTGTAGAAATAAAGTTAGGAGCCTTAATGTTTTTTTTATTGTTTACCAAGCTAACATGTGCCGAGTTTGCATATAAAAAAATGAAAAGATGTTTTTTTTTCTGAATGACAAATGTTCGATATATAATGTTTACAAACAACATTGATTTTTATGGATCCCAATCAGATTATTTCCTTATAATTTCTACCTATTTACTTCTTTTTACTGGAATTTTAGTAATATTAAAATAATGTATTGGATACATTTTTGAAAATCGCAATCCTTTATAAAGTTCACTCCTGTTGGTGAGAAAAACAGAGTTTGACAAATGCAAAAATAATTATATATTTGGAAATTAATTATTTAAAGTTTAGAAATTAAATAATAAACAAGTACCTGGGTACCTACTTAGTAATGAAAAGTTACTTCATATTTCTTACGTTTATCCGAACGGTTTTTTTATGCTTTCACGACACAACAAAGCATATCGGTTTCGAATTAAATTTCAAGCTCACGTTGAAACCCAGTTGACGGATAAATAACGACTAAATACGCGTAAGCCAGGTCAGGACTTAGCGTTTGGGCATGAGTTAAGTGTCATAATTTTAGAGGTTTCCGGGTGCGTCTGTGTGTATTAATAGGTCGATGGTTTTGTTAAAGAAAGCCGAACCTGTTTCTATGGTTAAATAAAAGTTAAGTTTTGAAAGTATACTTAGTAATGTTTAACCTAGAGATACTTTAAACATCTCCATATTGTCAGCAAACAACAATACCTCAACATCATGGAATAAACATAGTATTGGATCCAAATGGGATCCCTACGGGACACCACTTGTTGCAAAAAAGAAATGGGAATGAATGTCAAGAATTTTTACTGCAAGCGTTCTATCGGTTAAATAATGTATAATATCTTAATACCCATCCACAATTCCTCTTTCTTCTCTTACTCATTTAGTTTCCACGCGGCTCGACTGTGGAATCATCTCCTATCCACCATCAGAGGTGTTACTACATTATCTCTGTTTAAATCACGTCTGAAGAAATATCTCCTTTCTTCTTTTCTCTTTTTTCCTATTTCCTGTTGAGTAATAATTTTGATTTAAGGTAATTTATAAACGAATACTTTAATTTATATTTTTATAGATCTTTAACTTTTTAATATTTATTTTCTATTGAATATGTTCTGTAACTTGAATTATAAAAATAAACTACTATTTTATTGGTTTTTGGGAAGAAATTGCTATTTGGCAATAAGCCCGCCAATGTACAAACAACACTATGCACAAAACGTGAAATGAGTAATTAAATGAATGAATGAAAGTTAGCATAGGTCCACTTATATCCAAACTAGATGCTTTATGCACGAGACTTTTTTGACATACCTTATCAAAGGTCTAGCTAAAGTCAGTATAGATCGAATCAACCTGTTTTCGTTTCTTATAATAATAATAATTATGGTTTAAAATCGGGTTGTGGTCCTGTGGCTAGTGTCTTGGACTCACGGACCAAAGGTCTGTGGTTCAAATCCCACTGTACCCCAACTCGATTCCCATTTTCTAATAGTGAGTTATTTACAACTCGTTGAAAATGGCTTTCAAAATGAAATATTTGAGTAAATCATAAGAACGCAAATATTTATTTTATTAAAAAAAAGAAAAAAAAGATTTAAAAAGTATCTACTACACACATACTTTATTTCTCTGGATTATGTCTAGTCTGCCTAACTAGGTACAACCTGTTTTGAGGCAGATATTTTTATGCAATAATAAACAATAACATTTATTTATTTATTTATTTATTTATTTACGGACAAAGTCCATTATAAACATTACAATTAAAAGAAATTTTTACAAAGGAATAAAAAAATATAAGGAACAGAAATAAGCAGCAAAGACAGATGATAGATTTTTAGATTAAGTAAAAAGCATAGGCTAACTATACAGATTCTTTAGCTGATTTGTAAAGAAAGACATCCTTACACCATAATAATCAAGATCTTGATGATCGTTCACCCGCCTGATCATTCTGGGCAAAGGCGACTGTGCACCATAATTGGTCCTGTAGTGACCGAGGAAAAGCATTTCATTATTTCTTAGTCTACGGGTGGGAACGTTAAAAAGAATCTTTTGCAAAATTTCAGGGGCATCAATGAGACAGTTCATAATTTTATACATGCAGATTATATCTGCAATGCATCTGCGTTTTTCAAGACTTGATATGCTTAAAAACCTCTCCATATCAGAATATGAATAGTCTCCTCTTTCCAATCCCATCTTCCATGCAATTTTTCTTATAAAACGATGTTGAACTGATTCAAGGCGCTTGATATGAACAGCATAATGAGGGGACCAGATTACAGATGCATATTCAAGAATAGGGCGAACTAAAGAGCAATAAAGTGTTTTAAGTGTAAGCATACTTTGGAAATCAGACGTAGTTCTATTAATAAAGCCTAAAATTTTTAAGGATCTGTTTACTATATTATCAAAGTGTTCCAGAAAAGTTAGTTTATTATCTAGGATCACTCCAAGATCTCTTATAGAGGTGACAATCGAAAGAACTTGGCCATTAAGTTTATAATCAAAAATAAAAGGATGTTTACATTTATGGTATGAAATAATTTTGCATTTATCGATGTTAAGTTCCATGTTATTAGTTTTGCACCAAGTATGAAATGCATTTATGTCTTCTTGGAGTCTGACACAGTCATCAATATTTTTAATTAGCTTAAGTATCTTGTTATCGTCAGCAAAAAGCCAGAATTTTGTAAAAGAAAAAACATTAGCAGCATCATTAACAAACAGATTAAATAGAAGAGGGGCCAAGTGGGCACCCTGACATATAAAGTGAGATACATGATAGAGTTATACACTATTTCAAAATACCATTTACTATTTTTGAATGTTTTTGAGTAAGTTTTCCTATTTTTCTCCATCTAAATCCGGTAACCATTTTTTTACAAATTTATTTCATTGAATTCGGGTCTTGGTTTTTGAATGTTCGGGTAACATATTGAGTATTTTGGGGCCCGGAAACCTGAAATTTCTTTGCTCGAATTCAGAGTTTGCGGTGGACCCCATGACCCATCTTTTAGTTCTCGTGACTTTTTTTTAAATTAATTAATTTATATTTATGATTTAATTATTAATTTATTAATTATAAATATCAGATATAATATATGCATGTATAAAAGGATATAAAAAGTTGATTTGGAAGCCAATAATACATGTTGAGAATTTTGTGTTACCGTGACGTGTCGCGCAGTGCCGCTCTAGTACTGTCTGATTGTGCCACCCTAAATGCTTATGTATGATAATATCTAGAGTTAGGTTTTACCAACTCTTTAATATATACATCGCACAGAATAAAGAACCCGGCCAAAATCAAGTGGAGGTTGAGTGGGAATTGTTATAAATATAACATCTCCTCGTGCAAACGTTGGAACATGACTGAGTTTTAACATATGAAAACAATTTAATCTCAGGAAAAACTGTTCTTCAGTACTGCTGTACTTTTGACCTTGTTCTTGGATTTGATAAATGTTTCCAACTGAATCATTAGATAATCTTGTGACTGTTGATAAACATTATCTCCCATTAGACAATATGCCGAAGAGAGTCTACTGCTGAATTTCGTTATTTTAAGAAAGATAATTGTATTGCATAAATTTACTTATTTATTTACTTATAAGTAGTTTATTTTACATTTTTTTTAGACATGAATCCCACGGATGGAGGTGGGACTAAAAATCGTTTTTTCACTCAAGACGAGTAATTAGGTTACAAAGACATACGAGTATATCACCACAAATATTATACTGGATCAGAAACCAAATAATAATTTAAAAAATATATATATGGTACATCAATATGGTAAACAGCAAACTCAAACATTCGGAAGAATAGGCGGTAAGCAGCGTTTAATAAAGGCAAAATGTCTTATTTAATTATTATTATTTGTTTATTAAAACCATCACAGTTATACAATACAAAATTAAACAGTTCCTCTATATAAAGTCACAGCAAATAAGTAGGCCAATGTCGGGTTTCGCAAAAAACAATACTTCATTACGTAAGATACACTTCATCAGAAATAAAAGGAAATGGAACCAAAAAAATTTTTATAAACAAATACTATTTTTACATGGTATTATATGACTGGTATATATTTTTTTTAAATTTCCTATGGCCGCTATATGTACATAATGATGACTTTATTTTATAAGGTACATAATGATGACCCTATAATATAAAGTCATCATTATGTATAAATCATTATATATTATATTATTGTAAATATAAACGATTTTTTTTTTATTTATTTATATATCAACGGTTCAAAGAACCTTTAAAAATAAAACGTTTTAAAGAAATAATCACAGCAGTAAACAATTTATTATGTAATATATAATATGAAAAATAGTAGAATAATGAAAATTAAACAACTCATTGAAAGTAAAATACAAAAAAAAACTTTAAAAAGGTTAAAAAGAAACATAACATATCTAAGATAACAAATAAAAGATAAAAATTAACGTAAGAAAATCTAATGTTCTAAATATGAATATATCAAAGTAAATTTGCGAATAATTTAACATAAAAAGAAAGTGGCTAGCTAGATAATATTATATTTATATATATTTTTTTATTCCAGTAAAATGGCTTTATGTGCAGAGCCAATTCTACCATATAAACATGAAAATAATTATAAATATAAACAAAAATATAACAATAAACATAAATATAACAATAAACATGAAAATAAACAAAAAATAAAATTTTATATTGCAGCACTTATGGTGGTCTTAACATATTGCGCCTTCGCTCGAACAACGGTGAATGGATCTACCCTTCAGTGGCTTGGAGAATTTCGTTATTAGAGTTTTTCGGGCGTTCCCATAGGCTCCAGACTCTTTGGCGAAGTAGGGCAGCGAAGGTGTTTATTCGTCCAGCTGTAAACATTTCAGAGGCACTGCAGTACCTAGGCAATCCGAATAATTGTCTGTATGAGTTGTTATACGTGACCCTTAATTTATTCCACGCTGCTTGCGTATAGTTGTTCCAAAGTTCCGCTGTATACATGGACGTCAAATACGAAGTAAATATGATTATCTTCACTTCGTTACTGAATTGAAAGAAGCGTCTCGCTAGCATAAAAGCCCTGACATTGATGGCATTTAAATTATAATAATAAAAATACTTTTATAGTTTTATTCCACTTTTATTTATATTTTTTTTACCAGTGACCGGGTTTCGTCCTGACTGACATCGTCAGACTGGGTGTTTCATCCCAGTTGCCATTTGGCAATAAATCAACCAATGTATAATTTATATATATAGAAATAAACAAAAATACGTATCCAAGAAAATAAAGTTAAATTTAATAATATATTTTCAAATAAATTCATTACTTTTCTAAAAAAATAACGAGTGAGATTACATTTGAATGCATTAAAAAAGTTTATATTGAAAATATAAAATATTTATTCAAACTTATTTCCATACCTATGTATCCTGGATATGTAAACAAAATAAGATGACATTATGCCTCTGTTGAGAAATTGATCATAATACGTTATTTTGTTTGATATTTTCAGGAGGTGGCAAAGAACACAAGGCGGAACACCATTCCCACCACGGAGAGAAGGGTGACAAGGGATATAAGGTAATGCTATAGGCGCACACCATATGTAGATAGGGGCGGGTCGCGGTCCCGCGGTAGTGTTGCGGACCCGCGGGTCGGAGGTCCGAGATTCGAACTCCGCTGTACGACAACTTGACACAGGTGTTTCTGAATACTCGAAAATGGCACCAAAATAAAAATATTTAGATAACGTAAGAACGCAAATTCGATAATAAAAAAACAATATTTATTTTAAAAGGTGTTTTTGTGCTGGAATATTTCATAGTTCCTAGAATAGCACCTTAAGAGTACCACTAATTTTCTGCTGCGGTTAATGTCGCCTACGGGACCGCAACCCGATCCAATTATTGAGAAATTATGAAATAATGTATTTAGTTTTCATCGGAATTATAAAATAATAATATATATGTATCGTTGTCATGTTTATGATTAAAGCCACGGTTAGGATTTCATTTTTTATTGATGTCAAAAAGCGATTGAATTAAAAATGAATTTACGTTTTAACCTTTTCCCCCGTCGAAACATCTTCTTAGCAGAAAATCGGTAGCATGGATGTCCGGGATTACCCGAAATCCTCTCGCGGAAGACATCGGATGAATATTTCATGACTCGGGAACCACCATCTGTTATTGAGCCAAATATTTGCGATTTACAAATGTCGTTTTATGGCAAATCCCAGTCAAATCTAGAGAACATGGGACGCGGTACTATAATGTTATATCCCAGAAACCGCGTACGCATATACAATTGAAGCCGACAAAGCCACTCATAAACAAGTAGTTTTACGTTTTGGCCATTAGTTACTCTGTATCTGTCTCTTAGTACACAACTGCCAATTTTAATTCAATTATACCGTGTTGTGTCAGTTTTAAGTGTCAAAATACTGCTGGGATCACATTTCACGTGTAAGCAGAGAATTCATAAATAACATTATTTAAGAATTTATTAATCATTAATTTTATTAATCATTAACCAACTGAGTTTCTTTTCTTACAAACATTGGCCGCAGAATAGCGTCTCTGTCTTTTTAGTTATAAGTTATATCTTCGTGCTCTATCTTATACGTATTTATCGATTTATTCGCGTCATATTCATTCTTCGCGTAGCAAGGATAAATATTTTTCAAATTAAAATCCAGCATAGTTGTACAAATTTTACTTTACAAATCAGGTGTGAAAATATCTATTTGAAGGTCACAAGAAATACAACTTCATCATTTAAAAAAATAAAATAGATATATCAAGTTTTGTATCATAGGTATACTAGTGTGAAATCACAGCCATTTATTTAGGTATTTAAGCCACATGAATCTGAACAAAATGAAATACATAAAGTACTCTAGTAAAAATGTATTTAAAAAACTATATGAATCTTATCTTTTATACCGCCCCGAGGATAGCGATAATGTGTATCTTCATATTTTTTGAAACACAAAACCACGACCAATCTTGGCTTCAGATGTAAAAACAGGGGAAAGATTTATTAACAAAATGTACTTTTTTGTTTTTAAAAACTCGTTCAAAATATAAGCTGATACATTTCGAAAAAAATGCATTTTCATATTTATGAATTATAAATAACAAATAAACCATTAAACTTAAAATACATTTAAACAAAATGTTTCACCTCACCGTGCAAATATAAGTTATTAAATTTTAGTAATAATTTATTTTATTTTAGTATAATTAAGTCAATGTATGTTATTGAATGGCAGGCCCTACTATTTTTGTATGTACACGTACATATCAGTTTTTATTTATATTCATTTAACCTGTTCATCTGTTTGTATTCTAAATAAATAAATAAATGAATACACTCGTATCTTTAATATATACGAACTAAGCTCTTGTGCGTAAGGAACGTAGAAAGAGTATTATTTAAATGTATACTATTAATAAAATATGGGGAAAACCAAGTACAGGTGTATTTACAAATTGAGTTTATTTTCAGCGTAACCTGCGTAACAAATATGTCACGTATTTATTATTAAAATTAAATTAAAAACCACATTATTTTCATAACCTAAGGCTTTCAAAGCTTCACAACCTTTTTTATGTAAGAATAATTTAGTATTGAAAATTAATTTTAGTTTTAACGGTGTCTACTTAATACTAAATCTAATACATTCCAAAGCTTTTGACAAGGTCGATCACAAAATACTGTTGACCAAATTGTCTTCGTAATTCATTTATATCGTTCATTTATCTCAGTGGAAGGAAACAGTTTGTAATGGTTAATAATTCCATCTCAAACCGGATTAATGTATCTTCGGGTGTACCACAGGGTGCTCACCTTGCTCTTGTGCTATTCAATCTATTCATCAATGATCTAAAAAACTTATTTCTTACTTCATCAATTTGGCTGTTTGCTGACGACACTAAGGTTCTCAAACATATTAACAACCTTCCCGATTGTTCACTGATGACTGATTACTGATCACTGATTACTGTATTTAAGCACCTGGTGCTCATTTAATACTCTACATCTCAGCTTAAGTAAATGCAAGGTTATAAGATTTTTTCGTCTGGAAAATCCAACCATATTCGGCTACTTACTGAAAGATGAAAAATTATCATCTGTGTCTAGTATACGAGATTTAGGTATTATACTTGACACTAAACATTCTTTTACAATTCACATTGAACATGTTATTAATAAATCCTTAAAACTCCTTTTATTTATTAACAGAAGAACAACTGACTTCAAAAAAATTAAAACTCTTAAAATTCTCTTCTGTTCCCTAGTTCACCTGCACCTAGAGTAGTTATCTGGTCTGTTCACATAAAAAATATTGAATCAGTTCAAAATCGATTTTTAAGAGAGATTGGCTGGAGGTTGGGCTTATCTAGAGACCAACATACGTATAATGAGTTAGAAACTAGCTCAAACATATATTATTATTGTTATCAAAAACATTTTTCACTTTGTGGTATGACATTTTACACTTATATGTTTATAAATTTGTATAAACCACTTTATTTTCTTTAATTACACTTCGACCGGTTTCGAGGTTAGTACCTCATCGTCAGGAATCTAACTAACTTATAATTACACGCGTTTCTATTTATATAATAAAATATTGTATGAAAGAGACAGAAAATTTAAGGAAAGAGAGGGAAAGAAGATAAAAAAAATCATTACGGGAAAAGTTTTAAAAGAGGACTCGAAGTTAAATTTAATTGATTATTTATTATTTGAAGTTTTTGATTAATGGTTTTTGATAAATTTAATATGAATTAAATTGTTTAAATTGCCCAAATTTCTATATTGGAAAAACTTCACGTAAATTTAAAGTTAGAATCAAAGAACATATAAGATGTCTGAGTAATAATAATTTTTAAGAATTTGCAAATCATCTTATATCCGAAAACCATGTATTTAATCTAGAAACGGGTGTAGAAACTTTGCATGTCAATAAAAATGGTTTTCGTTTAGATAATTTAGAACGATTAGAAATTAGTAAAGCCATTAATCAAAAACTTCAAATAATAAATAATCAATTAAATTTAACTTCGAGTCCTCTTTTAAACCTATTCCCGTTATGATTTATTTTATCTTCTTTCTCTCTCTTTCTTTCAATTTTCTGTCTCTTTCATACAATATTTTACTATATAAATAGCAACGCGTGTAATTATAAGTTAGTTAAATTCCTGACGATGAGGTAGTAACCTCGAAACCGGTCGAAGGGTAATTAAAAAAATTAAAGTGGTTTATACAAATTTATAAAAAAATAAGTGCAAACATATATTCTCTTCAGGACCGTCCAAATAAATCCAACCTTCTAGTCCTGTTTACTTTTTGATGCGCCTGAACTACTGAGCTAAGTAAAATTAAATATCCGAACTAGAAACCTCAGACAAAACGTACTTTTTCATACAAATAACCATAGAACTAACTATGGTTTTCATTCCCCTATGCCCAGAATTACCAAATACACCTTGTCTTGTAAACAGTCTTGATTTTTTTGAAAACAAGTTGTCTTCTTTCAAACGATCACTGAATCAAATTCAATTATAAACTCCTCTCTCCCGCTTCCACTCCCACCGACTGTACTATATACTATTGTGTCTTTCTACTTTCTTTTATAATAATTTTCCATCCATAAATATGTCCTTAGGAGGTAGAAAGTCACGTTTTTATGTCAAGCTTCGAAATCTGTGGGTAATTAAACATGTATCTTTAAGTTGTTAAAAACAAAGTGTTTTTATTTTAATTACATATTAAATAAACACAAATACTATAAGTATTTACTTTACTCCTTTAAGTACGTACAATAATTATTTCCTTTTTAGTTAACAATGGCTCCGAAATTAAAATTCTCGAATACTTCCGTGATATAATGGCTAAGACGCTTGACTCACGCTGAGGACCCATAAATTAAATGTGATTTTTCTCGAGACGAGTGTTCACTGTAATGGGGCCTCCTGCCGTGCGATTTTAAACGTTCTCTAGGGAGTAAAGAAAGCGTTGCTAGCAAGTAATTAATACATACGTTAATTACGTTCTGGCGAAGCTTTTTTTATCCCCTAAAAAGCGTGAAGAATTGCAGGCTGACCTGCAATGCGAAAAACTGCTACGTTCATTATAACAATAAAAATACGCATATAGTTTTACTTATAGTTTTTATTGTAGTTTGTTCAAATTTTTGTAGACAAGGACTGGATTCAACTCCCTGAGAAGCTGTCGGTATTAACATATATTACAAAAGAGATGAATAACATTTTAAAGAAGGTAATATAGAAGTCTAGGCATCTATAGGGCTTATGACCTGTCAAGTTGCCACTTTACACTTTACACACTGTGTGACATTTGCCATTCTGCCCATATTTAAACATCTTTATCCCTTCAATTCTTACATCTGTTAAAGTTTGTGAAGTTAAAGAGTTGAAACCTTTATTAACACCGGAAAATGTTATTTTAACCGCTCCCTAGGGAGATAAAACCAGTTCTTTTCTACAAAAATTTGGACAAACTGAAAATATTGTTGATTAATTCACCTGCTATATGAAGAAGAATAGAAATTGAAAAAATAAAATTTTCATGCCTTGCCTAGTATGAAGGTGAAAAAATTTAATTACACGAATCTCACCCGCATGACTAAAGGTTTCAGCTCTTTAACTTCACAAACGTCAACAGATGAAAAACAGGGATATAGATGTTCAAATATGGGCAAAATGGTAAATGTTGCACAGTGTGTTAAGTGGCCACTTAAAACAGCCAATGCCAGGTCATAAGCCTTGTAGATGCCTAGACTTCTGTATTACCTTTTTTTAAATGTTCTTCTTCTCTGTTGTAATATGTTTGGTTTTAATTTGTACTTTAAACCGGGTTGCGTCTAGACCAACATCGGCAGACTTGTGGAAGACTAAACAAAATTGTTTGTTATATTGGTTCGCCGATTTGGAATCCTCAATACAATAATTACAAAAATCGTATTGAACATATTCAAAACTATTTTCTTAGACAATTATATTTCAAAAACAATGTTTCATTTTTAAGTGGGACTGAGTCCCCTAATTTTCACAAGGTTCAAAATCTCGCAACAATGTTGGATTTGAGCTTTATCTACAAAATTGTTAAGCTAATTGATAGCCCAGAAATTGTCAAAGGCATTTCATATCGAGTCCCTGTCCGTAGAACTCGTCACTGTACTCTTCGACATTCCTCAATGACTTATTATATGAAAAATAGCTCTCTTCGAAGAATAGAGATTACCTTTAATTACAGTTTTAGTGACATCGACATATTACATTATAAATTCCATATTTTAATCAGATCTGTTAAAGACAATTTAAATGTATCTCCTGCTTGACTTTTAACTTTTAATTTGACTTTTAATTTTATCTTTCAATTTTAACTTTTTATTTTTATTCCTAATTTTTACTTTTAATTTTAACTTTTACTTTTGATTTTAATTTAAACATTTAATTTCAACCCTTTATTAATACTTATTTATATGTACATCTACTATCTGCATCTAATTAATTATTGTTGGTTGTGTATTTTTACTAAGAAATATAAATGTTCATGGAAACAGAGAGAGAGGGAGGAAAGTAAAGTTAGAGCCATACAATGTCTTTTCCCTTTTATGTACTTTTTATTTAATATTTATTGTTTCCTTTTTTTAATTTGATTTTTTCCCCTCTCCTCCTGCATTCATAAATTAGTGTGAAATCTGTAGTTGGTCTTACTTTTTTTAATTGTTCTTTTGTACCTTGTATTTATTTAAAGACTGTATGATTTGCTTAATAAATAAATAAATATATACAAGTGCAAGGAGGTTTTTAATTTAAACTCTTTTCTCCCAATAATTATACAAAATCATAATTTGCAACTCCTGCTTGCATTTGTATATAATATAGAAATTCGTTTAGTCTTCTAATGCTTATTACTATAATTACAATGCAGTTCTACCAAGAAATGTCAGTAGAAAAACTTATCTATTCCACATTCATAATACTTTATACGAGCAACATAATGCATGACGATATTTATAATATTCATATGAACCTGATTTCTCTATTTTGATCTGGCTCGAATGACCTTTCCAGGGCTACCACAAGCATCAAAAGGGACAGAAGGGCCACCACGACAAGGAGGGCCACACGGGGCACTTCGCGGACAAGGGCGGGCACGAGAAGAAGCACCACGAGGCCTCGGGCCACCACGGCGAGTTCCTCAAGGGCGAGAAGGGCAAGAAGAAGGCGGAGGTGAGTGATGGCCATCTCATGTCCGCATGATTGTTCAGTCTCTCATTATAGATATTTCTTTTTGTCCAAAAACTCATCTTACTAGAACAATAGGGTATTATCACTTTTTTTTTATTTTGCAAAAAAACAAAGAAAAAAATTACGATGGTAGCTGTACATTTTTTTTTTATGTTCACACGTTAATTTTTTAGAGCGGTTTAAAAACGTGTACTTTCAATTGGCGCCAAAACGCCCATTCGGATGCCAAATGGGCTTGTGACGTCACGCGTTACGATTCCGACTGACCGTTCAAACAAGTTCATACGAATTTGTATAGCCTGCGTGTTGTTTTTCACTGTTTTAACTAATTAACGCGCATTAAATGTCTTTAGTTATAAGATACAAGTACTGTTTAGTTCCAATGTGCACAAACGCTACGGTGAGGACGCCAAATAAAGTTTTTTTGGCCATTCCTAGTACCTAATGAAAAAATGCGGAAAAAATGGTTGAACGCATTTGAACGTTATGAAACGAGATGTTAAAAAAACAAACCACTCTACTTTTTTCCGTAGGTCTTGTTTAGTACACAAAACAAAATTTAATGATTTAGAATTAAGACTATAGATAAAGTATATATATATATACTATCAGCACTGAAATTAGCACTTATTCAGCTTGACAGAGGTACTACAATACTAAAATAGTTTATTTTTGAACGTTACTGTTATTGTTTATATTTGTAGTATATTTCTGTACTTTTGTTACTAAGTTTAAATTGTGGAAACCTATTATTGGTTCTGAGTCTACGCAATATTTCTTAAATATGTAAAACTGTTGGTTTTCAATACACTAGTCCGCGGCATACTAGAATACTGTTCCATTATTGGGGACTCTTTTACTTATATCTTAATGAAAATAAAAATTATCCATTCTTGTCTCCATTATTATTTCTAGCAGGGACGCTGTATTACAACACCCTCGAATCTAGTCGTCAAATTTTTCTTGGGAAACTTTTCTTTGAGCTGATTTCTGGAAGCACATTTGATTTAAAGATACTGAAAGATATCAGTTTGTATGTTCCCAATAATAATACTAAAGCGAAATCTCATGCACTGTTTTACACACCCAGATACAGTATAAATGCAAGTCAGAATTCATCCGTTGATAGGGCAATTCGCTTGCTGAATACGGCTTCTGCGGATAATATGGACCTATTTTTCTGTACATATCGGCAATTTATTTATTTATTTTAAAGAGACAAATAGTCGACAATGATATAGTAACATTAAAAAAAACAGTTTAAAGACAGATCAGCAAAGTTTCTAAATAAGAATCATACATATTATTATTAAATTGTGTTACAACAAAAGGGTGTGTTTATGTGTATTTGTATGAGAGTAAGTGTAGATGTGTGTTTATGTGTATTAATATAGGAATGAGTGTTCAGGTGTTTGTAAGTGTGAGCATCATTAAATAGAAAGTGGGATCGTATCGCAGCCAGAAATAAGGAGTCTTAATTTATTTTAAAATAAATTATGGGGCATTTAAAATATATCTATAGATGAAATTGTATATATATTAAATGTATGTATAGTTTAGCAGCTATCTGCTTTCTGAATAACCCTTTTCCAAACGACGGGACCAGGGGGACCAAACGACCCCAGCGCCTATGGTGTGTTTATAATCATGCAATAATTTATTCATGTTTTTGCGTACACATATTTCAGTCATTCGTGTATTTTATTCATGTTTGTTAGTTTGCCGAATGCTAATGTACATAAAGGGAAATTGACCCTTGTATTATTTACCACTATTTTTTGTTTTAATATTAACAAAAATAAACAGGAAAACACTTCTTTCTATAATTTTCTCGCATACAAAAAATATAGGGCAAGTTTACGAATACTTGAGTTATCGAATTAAATCGGTCTATGGGGGATTCGAATCCCCCCTTGGGTCCGGCTGGGTTACATAACTTCCAACTTGTATTTACAGTCTGCATTACGTTAAACAACTCTTAAAGTAATGCAGACTACAATTTATCAAATAAATAAATATATATCTGTTTTAACATTCTTTCGTCATCCATTCGTTTTACATGACTAAATCATCTCTTTGACCCTTTCTTGATCTTATCAAATATACCGGTCTCAAATTTGCACTCTCGCCTGATTTTATCATTCGTAACTCTGCTTTACATTGATTTCCTATACATTCGTCTAAGAGGCCGTATTTGGTTTATTTTAAACTTCAATTACAAAGAATAAGGACTTATCGCTAACAGCAATATCCTTCGACCGCGGTCATTCTGCTTCCACCCATCCTCTGCCGATTCCAAGTTTAACTTTCATGCATGAGTGGAAACTTAAACCTGGTCGCTCACCGCCAGTTTAGCTTCGATCGACCTGATTTTATTGGCAATTACTGAGCTAAGTTCGTCTTTTATTTGCCGATGACCTGAAAATCGCTGTTTCTGGATTGGCACCTAAGGCGTAAGACTGATCACTTTACCTTCTTGTAACACTGTATCTACTATTCCAAAGCGGTGTCTTTTGTATCACTTGGTATGGATGAGAGTTTTATGATGATGATTTTGATATATTATATATATGAAGCTTACCGGAAATATCTTTTGTCTTTCTTGAAAACGACTACGCTTCATTTCACACCACGGAAAAAATCTACACGTGATAAAATACAATACAGTGGATCGATATTTATTGTTCTACAATTATTTACTTATGTAATGCCCGGCAAACGCAAAAACCAGTACACCATGAGACCGACTAATCTCCATTTGACTTTCTTTTGTAGGATTTTTACCCGAGTACTCACTCGCTAAATTTAAATAATGGTTTTGATGAAATTATCATTAAAATCTCAATTGTTATGTTTTACTATATTATTTAAATCGGGTTTTAGTCCCGTAGCAAGTGTTGCGGACTCACGGATCAAGGGTCCGAGGTTTGAACTTCACTCTACCTCAACTTGATTTCCATTCAAAAATGGACTACTAGAAAATAGAGAGTTATTTACAACTCGTTGAAAATAGCCACCAAAATTGAAATGTTTGGGTAAATGATAAGAACGCTAATATATCCTTTTTTGAATCAATATATTAACCGAGGCGTTTCTATTTATATTTTGATTAATGTCATTAACTATGGTGTTTAATAAAAAAAAACGAGAAAAATAATATCTTCAAATTTAAATAGGTACTAACGAATCTAATAAATTTCAATCCAGTCCAATTTTACCGTGCTATGCCGTTTGGATTAAGATAATAGGTATGAAATAGGCTATTCTCCGCCGGGTATCAAGGCGCGGCGGGGCTGGTTTGTTTATTTGGATATTCTTGTAATAATGAACAGAGTGTAGTTTCTTATTACATTACAAGTTATTTAATTTTATATTTATTTACTGATCTATAAGGATTAATAAATTATCAACCTGTCTATTGGAATAAAAAATGTTTTGATAATACTCGTAACCCAGAAGAATACCATACATACTCGAACGACCAAGAAAATGTCATAAAACTAATCCCCGATTAGTTAATTTGGCTGGCTCAGTTAGTTTGGGTAAATTTCTCCATGCCCAATGTCCTACAGCACTCATTATCGGACTGCTTACTCATCCCTTATGGATACACGTATATACGAATAATTAAATCCTACGTCTCAGTTTCTCTGAAACTTGTAACTTAAATCGTCTAATTAGGGGAATACTTAATACATCTGATAATTTACCTTGACATTTAACTTTACCCTTTATGCCCGCCTTTTCTGAAATGAAGATGATGTTTTTTCTAATCTAACTAATTTTTCAAACTAGCTTCATTTCACGGGTAAAATATTTGTTTTAAAGTCTTATTGAAAAAATGACATATTAAAATATAGAAAAGGTAAATAAAAAAACATATGAGAAAATATATTATTTACATGTCTCGATAAGCCAATTTATAAGCGGATAATCTTTAAGGATTCTTTTTTTTATTAAACCATTTTTAAATAAAAATGTGGGGTTCATAGTATCTTACTACTAACGTATTGATATAAATTGAAATAATATAATAGTAATTAAAAGGTAAGCAATAAAATAAATAAGAATTTAAAAAAACATGCTCAAATGCAAAAAAAAACATTTTCAAAAAGGAAAAACATGTTCGTATACATTTCCCCGTTATTAAATATGTATGCTGATTTTATGCAATAAATTTATTAGATAAAATAAATAAATATTTTAAGAAATTTAAAAAAAACAATGAGAAGAGACTTCAAAATAAATAAAAGACAGTAAATTTATATTAATTTTAAAAACATCTTCAAAAATAATGACACAAACTAAGTAAAAAAAGTAATATGGAATTTTTAGAAGCAATTTTAAATGCAATTAAGAGTAGTTTAAAAGTATAAAAACATGTCAACCGTTGCTGAGAAAAAATAAAAAATAACAAGCATATCAAGTTATTTCTTAAAATTTGAAAAAGCAATATAAAAATTGATTTTAAACTAAAGGTAGTTAATAAAATTTTACTAAAGCAATATTAGCAGTCATATTTTCTTTTTTAATTTCAGTAAAGAAACTTAATTAAAAATAAAAATATCAAAGTATGTTATGCGATTTGATGAAAAAGAAAAAGGGTAAGAACTTGTTATAATACGTCAATGGGATTTTTATTCAAAAGTTTTCACTACACTGTTTTTAAACAACTGTAATTCTGTATGATAGATATCTATATTAGGGTGTCCCAGAAAAAATGAAGTTTTATTTTTTCAATGCATACCCTCAAATTTTGTTTGAATGATGTCAAAACACTTATAAATAAAATTTCACGTAAATTGAATCACGGCAACCCGTGCCGACTTGCATCGGAACTTGTCAGAACTTACATAGTACGGCGCGCGCGAACTAAGTGTTAATGTGCTTGTTATATCGTGTTTGTTTTTATTAGTGAACGCATTGTTTTCGTTGTGTCAACATGTCTGTGGAGTTACGCAGTTCTAAAAAGGAAATATTTTTGGTTGGGGATATAAAACATCAAATTACAGGTTCTAAACTTCCTTCCAATGGACAAGTGCTAGCGGTTTTATTTTATAATATTCGCAAAGTCAATTTAAGCGTCAATGAAAGTGCAAATCTTACTATTTGTGAGTGCATTATTTATTGAAAAAAGGCACGTATACCGACTAAATCTTTACCTAACTGTGTTAAAAAACTTATAGCCTTATACCAAGATTGGAGAAATTTGCAAAAAGATGCAAACAAAACTCAAAATGTGTTGAGTAGCGTCGACAAGAGTTTGTTACAAATACAAAAAAAATGTTTGATATGGCACATGCCGATGCGCTTCAATTAATAAAGATAAATGAAGATAAGATTTTCTTACAAAAGCAGAAAGAGCCAGGACGACCCGGTCATTTAGCTGGAGTGTACAAAAAATTGACAGAAGAGGAGGAAAAGGCGAGTCTTAGAAATATCCAGGAGCAAAAGTGGCTGGCCACTTATTTGGCATCCATAACACCCTCTGCGTCTTGTCATGAGCCATTACAAGAAACTTCATCTTCTGATTCTGAAGTAACGGACTTACAAGAAGAGTTGTCCATTCCAATTGAGAGGAAACAGCCCGATACTTTTAAAACTTCTGTGAAGAAAAATTTCGTTACTCCGAAACTGGTGGCGGCATTAGACAGGTGTCAGTTAAGTATGAGATATTCTGTTTTTATTATTAAAACAATTATTGAAACATTTGGCCACAACACTGACAAATTTCCTATAAGCAAGTTTTCCATCCAAAGAATTTGTACAGAAAAGTGAAAACAGCGCGCAGAAGCTATAAAACTTAATTTTCAAAACGATGTCCAAGATACTGTAACTGTCCACTGGGATGGAAAACTGTTGCCGGCTTTAGATGTACGCAAATCTAAAGAGAAACGTCTACCAATCGTTATTTCATACGAAAGTAAAGAACAACTTATTGCTGTGCCAAAATTAGAAAACTCATCGGGAAGCGAACAGGCACAAGCAGTTTGTAATGCTATTGTTGACTGGAATCTTGAAGATAAAGCACAGATCCTCTGTTGTGAGACTACTGTCAATGTCAATCCCCCCTAATTATTATACGCCCATATAAAATGGACCTAAAGCAAATCCCGAAAGAAAATACCCCCATATAAAGCATCTAGAAAAAAAAATTCTACGTTCGTTTTTAGTGGTAAATGAATTTGTTATTTTGACGTAAAATCAATTAGTATACAATTCCTAATATAAGAATTTCTAATTTAATCAACTATAGATTTCCTTAAATAACTAATGAGCATATTTACACGTTTTACTTTATGGAGTCAATATTTTTGAGTGACGTAAATGTCTGAAACTTTAAAACACTCATAATACAAAAACGTGTTTCTAGAATGTTGTAGTGATTCATAATATTTTGAGCTTATTTAATTATTTGTATAATGAATAATTGAGCTTTTAACAATGACGAATACGAATTGGCACATAAGAGGCGCGTTGTACAGTATCTACTCAACGAATGAGGAAGTTAAGAGTTTATTTTTGTTTTTTCTATTTGTCAATTAAATTAAACTAAACTAATCCTAAAAAAAATTTTTCAATTTTTAAATATTGTCTTATCAGCGCTTCGACATTTTAAAGTTTTGTATTTCTGAAAGAATTCCGCGTGTGGCGTCAGAGGTTCTTTTCCGCTTATTCTCATTCAATTCTTCCCATTGGTCAATCCATGGCAAGCGAAACGGAAATCCTCCACAGCTCTCATATCATTTGTTGATTTATTGAAACCATAGAAATTAGTTCGTTTTTATTTTACTTTATTTATAATTTTTTTCGCACACTTTTACAAAACTTTGCCGTAAAATTTAATGCTCCAATTTTTACAGCGCTCAAGAAAAAAAATATTATATACAATTTCCCGCAGAGCTAAAGTTCGTGATGAGGAAAATGACAATCTAATTATTACATCATTCTTAAAAGAGCATATTTTTTACAAATACCAATTAAGATTTTTCGAAATTCATTTTTTAACCAATAACTTTGAATCTTTTGTGTTTACAACACAGTTTATTTTCACCTGATTGCATGATACACATATTATAAATGCTCCTTTTTATACCTGCTTTAAAAATATCAATTTATTGTCCTGAATATTCTTCGCAAATGGGGGAATTTTTAGCATTTCTCCCAGATTGCGCAAATTTGATATAAAATTTATTCGACTATTTTATTTTTCTAAATATATAAAATGCATCTGTACGTGTGATGTTCCTAAACTTCTCCTAAACGGCTTAATCGATTTACGTGCGGTTTTCAGCGAAATCTAGATCTTTGCGTTGCGCGTGTTTGTAGATGTTAATTTTATCAATCGAATCTGTAAAAAAAAAATAGGAGCATAAATCTTTTTTTCATTGACTTACCAGGGTTGCATTCGACGAGAATGCATATACACAAAAAAAATTATGCTGTTTTTTAGCGATAAACTGTGAAAAATCCTCCTGCATTTATGATATGGTCATGTTTTATATAACAGGTAAAGGTTTTGGGCGTTAGTAAATAAACAAAACAAAACAAAACAAACCATCACACCGTTTTCCCGTAAGGACAGGCAGAGATGATAGAATGCCACGGCACTCTATATTTGCATACATATCTCACTCCCTCTACATTCATACATCTTCTCAAGCACGTGCGTCGATTATTCCTACTTTTGACATGTCCGTATTTAAGTATTTGTTGGATTTGGTCTGTCTGGGTCTTCCTCTATTTCTGCATCCATCAACATTCAACATTGGCAATGTAAATATTTTTGGCCGTTTTTTCGCTGTCCATTCGCTC